>NC_044202.1:5124284-5222468 GCF_900880675.1 Sparus aurata | reverse complement strand
GACAAGGCAGTCTCTTTCACTCGTTTCCATTCGTCATTAATAAGTGAATGTATCCTGATTTGTTCTGTTGATGCCTTTTACACAGGTTCCTCTCCAAGTGACCAGATCAAACAGATTCCAGCCCAGATGTTCTACAAACCTCAAGAAACAGCCAAAATAACCTGTTCCCACAGCATTCAAAGCTACGATCAAATCTTTTGGTACAAGAAGTCAAAGAACAGACAGCTACAGTTACTGGAGAAACTGGAGTGGAAGAGACTGTGAAGATAGAAGGGAATGCAAACAAAGACAAGAACTGCACATTAACAATTGAAGGACTCAAACTGAACTGCAGTGCAGTTTACTTCTGTGCTGCTAGATTACACAGTGCTACATATCACTGATCCTCTGTACAAAAACCTCCCAATCACATGACACCACCCACCTCAAGCCTTCATGTTGGTTTGCTGATAGGAGGGTCTATTCACAGAGGAGGTTGGTGATAATCAGTATAACTACTGATAGACTGACAATACCTTTCATATCAATACAATTATTACCAAACACAAAAGACAACATGATCCTCATATTCCTAAGCATTCATTTGAACAATATCCTGGTTTCAGGTGATATTGTCTAGAGTTTTAACAACATCTGTTTCAAGTATATTACTTTCAGCTGTAACTACATTTGACTTTTTTTGGTATTTTTTTCAACAGGTTTGTCTGTAAGTGACCAGGTTCACCAGACTCCAGCTGATATGTTCAGTCAACCAGGAAAAGAAGCCAAAATCAACTGTTTTCACACCTCTTCAACCTTTGATCGCATTCTCTGGTACAAGCAGACAAACAGACAACTACAGTTTCTGGGATACATGTTGGCAAGTGGAAATCCAGAGGATGGAGCAGGTGTGAAGATAGAAGGCAGTGCAAAGAAGGACGAAAACTGCACATTAACAATTGAAGGACTCACACTGAGCAGCAGTGCAGTTTACTTCTGTGCAGCTAGTTTACACAGTGCTACATATCACTGATCCTCTGTACAAAAACCTCCCAATCACATGACACCACCCACCTCAAGCCTTCATGTTGGTTTGCTGATAGGAGGGTCTACTCACAGAGGAGGCTGGAAATAATCAGTATAACTACTGATAGACTGACAATACCTTTCATATCAATACAATTATTACCAAACACAAAAGACAACATGATCCTCATATTCCTAAGCATTCATTTGAACAATATCCTGGTTTCAGGTAATATCATCAAGAGTTTTAACAACATCTGTTTATAGTGTACTATCTTCTGCAATATTCATCTGTAACTACATTTAACTATTTATTGTTTTTGGCATTTTCAACAGGTTTGTCTTTAAGTGACCAAGTCCACCAGACTCCAGCTGATATTTTCAAACAACCAGGAGGAGAAGCCAAAATCAACTGTTTTCACACCATTTCAACATATGATGAAATTCTCTGGTACAAGCAGATAAACAGACAAGTACAGTTCCTGGGATACATGAATATTAACAATGGATATCCAGAGGATGGAGCAGGTGTGAAGATAGAAGGGAATGCAAACACAGACCAAAACTGCACATTAACAATTGAAGGACTCAAACTGAGCAGCAGTGCAGTTTACTTCTGTGCTGCTAGTTTACACAGTGCTACATATCACTGATCTTCTGTACAAAAACCTTCTCACCACATATAATTACAGCTTTCAGACCCTTACACCTGGAATAAGCCAGTGTAACCAATGTTGGTCCTCCCTCTGATCCAAATCAGATATGATAATAGGAGGTTTCTTATGTGCAGCTATGCAAAACTTCACCTGCTACATGCAGCCTCATACAGTGCTATAAAATGGATACTTCCCTTCATTGTTTCTTCTTTTATTGCTTTTATGAATGGAATCCTTGTCAATATATACAAACAACTATTCAATCAGACAGCTGGTTCACCATCAGGCAGTTAGATTCTTATTTCATCCGTTAGGGTGCAGTGTTTCTCCACAGATCTGTTGATATGTGATCTTTTATTTTCTGGCAACTTGAAGAACAAGATTTAGTGGATGTGATGAGCAGCTCAGTGAATCTCTAAGAGGAGGGACTTTGATGTTTTCTTCACACCTCCACCACCCACCTTGGTTTTCTGATTGGAGGACTTAGTTACATAAAATTAGGAGGGAATCATCAGCATACATGCATGGATAGTGATGAAAACAGCAGCAGAAACAAGACTGAGTTTAAATTCAGTCAGAAAACACAACATGTTGATCGCCGTCTGCTGCATAACGTTGAATGTTATACTGGTTTCAGGTAATGGAATGGAACATGTGATGTTTGATCTTTTTCTGTTCATCTCATTTACAACAAGGGATTCCTGATTTTGTTTTGTTGATGCCTTTTACACAGGTTCCTCTCCAAGTGACCAGATCACACAGATTCCAGCCCAGATGTTCTACAAACCTCAAGAAACAGCCAAAATAACCTGTTCCCACAGTATTCAAAGCTACGATCAAATCTTTTGGTACAAGGCGTCAAAGAACAGACAGCTACAGTTACTGGGATACATGTATGGAGACAGTGCATTTCCTGAGAAAACTGGATTAGAAGAGACTGTGAAGATAGAAGGGAATGCAAACAAATACAAGAACTGCACATTAACAATTGAAGGACTCAAACTGAACAGCAGTGCAGTTTACTTCTGTGCTGCTAGATTACACAGTGCTACATATCACTGATCCTCTGTACAAAAACCTCCCAATCACATGACACCACCCACCTCAAGCCTTCATGTTGGTTTGCTGATAGGAGGGTCTACTCACAGAGGAGGTTGGAAATAATCAGTATAACTACTGATAGACTGACAGTACCTTTCATATCAATACAATTATTACCAAACACAAAAGACAACATGATCCTCATATTCCTAAGCATTCATTTTAACAATATTCTTGTGTCAGGTAATATCATCAAGAATTTTAACAACATCTGTTTATTGTACATTATTTTCCTCAATTTTCATCTGTAACTACATTGAACTGTGTCTTGTTTTTGTAATTTCAACAGGTTTGTCTCTCAGTGAACAAGTCCACCAGACTCCAGCTGATATGTTCAAACAACAAGGAGGAGAAGCCAAAATCAACTGTTTACACACCTCTTCATCCTTTAATCAAATCCTCTGGTACAAGCAGACAAACATACAACTACAGTTACTTGGATACATGGTCGGAGACAGTGCATCTCCTGAAGAAACTGGAGTAGAAGAGACTGTGAAGATAGAAGGGAATGCAAACAAAGACAAGAACTGCACATTAACAATTGAAGGACTCAAACTGAGCAGCAGTGCAGTTTACGTCTGTGCTGCTAGATTACACAGTGCTACATATCACTGATCCTCTGTACAAAAACCTCCCAATCACATGACACCACCCACCTCAAGCCTTCATGTTGGTTTGCTGATAGGAGGGTCTACTCACAGAGGAGGTTGGTGATGATCAGTATAACTACTGATAGACTGACAATACCTTTCATATTAATACAATTATTACCAAACACAAAAGACAACATGATCCTCATATTGCCTGAGCATTCATTTGAACAATATTCTTGTTTCAGGTAACATCATGAAGAGTACAGCATCTGTTCATAGTATATTACTTCTATCTTTTAGTACATTTTACACTGTCTTATTTTGGCTATTTTCAACAGGTTTGTCTTTAAGTGACCAAGTCCACCAGACTCCAGCTGATATGTTCAGCCAACCAGGAGGAGAAACCAAAATCAACTGTTTTCACACTATTGAAAGCTATAATCGAATCCTCTGGTACAAGCAGACAAACGGACAACTACAGTTCCTGGGATACATGTATCTCAATAATGGATATCCAGAGGATGGAGCAGGTGTGAAGATAGAAGGGAATGCAAACAAGGACCAAAACTGCACATTAACAATTGAAGGACTCACACTGAACAGCAGTGCAGTTTACTTCTGTGCTGCTAGTTTACACAGTGCTACATATCACTGATCCTCTGTACAAAAACCTCCTCACCACACATAATTACAGCTTTCAGCCTCTCACACCTGGAATAAGCCAGTGTAACGAACATTGGTCCTCCATCCCATCTAAATCAGATATGATAACAGGAGGTTTCTTATGTGCAGCTTTGCAAAGCTTCACCTGCCACATCAAGCCTCATACAGTACCTATAAAAAGTACTCACCCCGTCATTGTTTCTCCCTTTATTGCTTTTATTAATGGAATTCTGGTCAATATACAAAAGATATATGATCAGCCAGCTGATTCACCACCAGGCAGTTAGATTCTTATTTTATCCGTTAGGGTGCAGTGTTTTTCCACAGATCTGTTGATATGTAATCTTTTCTTTTCAGTCCACTTTAACCACAAGATTTAGTGGAAGTGACGAGCAGCTCAGTGAATCTCTAAAAAGGAGGGACTTAGATGTTTTCTTCACACCTCCACCACCCACCTTGGTCCTCTGATTGGAGGACTTACTTACATAAAATTAGGAGGGAATCATCAGCATACATGCATGGATAGTGATGAAAACAGCAGCAGAAACAAGACTGAGTTTATATTCAGTCAGAAAACACAACATGTTGATCGCCATCTGCTGCATAACCTTGCATGTTATACTGGTTTCAGGTAATGAAATGAAACGTCTGATGTTTGTTCTTTTTCTGTTAAGATCATCTACAGCTAGAGATTCCTGATTTTGTTCTGTTGATGCCTTTTACACAGGTTCCTCTCCAAGTGACCAGATCAAACAGATTCCAGCCCAGATGTTCTACAAACCTCAAGAAACAGCCAAAATAACCTGTTCCCACAGTATTCAAGACTATAATGTAATCCTTTGGTACAAGACGTCAGATAACAGACAGCTACAGTTACTGGGATACATGTTTAGAGACAGTGAATTTCCTGAGAAAACTGGAATGGAAGAGACTGTGAAGATAGAAGGGAATGCAAACAAAGACAAGAACTGCACATTAACAATTGAAGGACTCACACTGAACAGCAGTGCAGTTTACTTCTGTGCTGCTAGATTACACAGTGCTACATATCACTGATCCTCTGTACAAAAACCTCCCAATCACATGACACCACCCACCTCAAGCCTTAATGTTGGTTTGCTGATAGGAGGGTCTACTCACAGAGGAGGTTGGAAATAATCAGTATAACTACTGATAGACTGACAATACCTTTCATATCAATACAATTATTACCAAACACAAAAGACAACATGATCCTCATATTGCTAAGCATTCATTTGAACAATATTCTGGTTTCAGGTAATATCATTAAGAGTTTTTAACAACATCTGTTTATATTATGCTATTTTCAGCTGTAAGTACATCTGACTATGTCTTGTTTTTGATATTTTCAACAGGTTTGTCTCTCAGTGAACAAGTCCACCAGACTCCAGCTGATATGTTCAAACCACCAGGAGAAAAAGCCAAAATCAACTGTTTTCACACCATTTCCAACTATGATCAAATCCTCTGGTACAAGCACATAAACGGAGAGCTACAGTTCCTGGGATACATGTTTGGTGATGTGAATCCAGAGACTGGAGCAGGTATGAAGATAGAAGGCGGTGCAGAGAAGGACCAAAACTGCACATTAACAATTGAAGGACTCAAACTGAACAGCAGTGCAGTTTACTTCTGTGCTGCTAGATTACACAGTGCTACATATCACTGATCCTCTGTACAAAAACCTCCTCACCTCACAGAATTACAGCTTTCAGCCTCTCACACCTGGAATAAGCCAGTGTAACCAATGTTGGTCTTCCCTCTCATCCAAATCAGATATGATGATAGAAGGTTTCTTATGTGCAGCTGTGCAAAACTTTACCTGCCCTATCCAGCCTCATGCAGTGGCTATAAAAAGTATTCACCCCTTCATTGTTTTCTCCTTTAATGAATGGAATCCTGGTCAATATACAAGAAACACACAAACAAATATACAATCAGACAGCTGGTTCACCACCAGGCAGTTATCTTCTCATTTTATCCATTAGGGTTCAGTGTTTCTTCACGAATCTGTTGATATGTGATCTTTTATTTTCTGTCCACATCTAAGTTTTGAAAAAGACACATAATATAGAATGATAAATATGGAGAGATAACATTTGCATTTATTTTATCCTTTGAACTTGATGTAAAATACATTTTGGAGAAATTAGTTGAAAGATACATGATTCTGTTGTTCTTTTTAATAAAGTTATCAGCCTGTTATTTACCAAAAAAAATAAATAAAAAATGTTAACATGATGAGCAGCTCAGTGAATCTCTGAAGAAGAGGGACTTGGACATTTTTTCCACACCTCCACCACCCACCTTGGTTCTCTGATTGGAGGACTCACTTACATAAAATTAGGAGGGAATCATCAGCATACATGCATGGATAGTGATGAAAACAGCAGCAGAAACAAGACTGAGTTTAAAGTGAGTCAGAAAACACAACATGTTGATTGCCATCTGCTGCATCACCTTGAATGTTATACTGGTTTCAGGTAATGAAATGAAATGTCTGATGTTTGTTCTTTTTCTGTTAATCTCATTTACAACTAGAGATTCAATGAAAGCATCAAGGTTTTAAACAAATGAAAGACGAGACAGTTTCTTGTACTTGTTTCCTTTCATCATTAATAAGTGAGTGAATCCTGATTTGTTCTGTTGATGCCAGGTCAAACAGATTCCAGCCCAGATGTTCTACAAACCTCAAGAAACAGCTAAAATAACCTGTTCCCACAGTATTCAAAGCTACGATGTAATCCTGTTGTACAAGACGTCAAAGAATAGACAGATACAGTTACTGGGATACATGTATGGAGAAAGTGCATTTCCTGAGAAAACTGGAGTGGAAGAGACTGTGAAGATAGAAGGGAATGCAAACAAAGACAAGAACTGCACATTAACAATTGAAGGACTCAAACTGAACAGCAGTGCAGTTTACTTCTGTGCTGCTAGATTACACAGTGCTACATATCACTGATCCTCTGTACAAAAACCTCCCAATCACATGACACCACCCACCTCAAGCCTTCATGTTGGTTTGCTGATAGGAGGGTCTACTCACAGAGGAGGTTGGAAATAATCAGTATAACTACTGATAGACTGACAATACCTTTCATATCAATACAATTATTACCAAATACAAAAGACAACATGATCCTCATATTCCTAAGCATTCATTTGAACAATATTCTGGTTTCAGGTAATATCATCAAGAGTTTTAACAACATCTGTTTGTAGAATATTACTTTCAGCTGTAACTACATCTGACTATGTCTTGTTTTTGGTATTTTCAACAGGTTTGTCTTCAAGTGACTAAGTCCACCAGACTCCAGCTGATATGTTCAGCCAACTAGGAGGAGAAGCCAAAATCAACTGTTTTCACACCTCTTCATCCTTTGAACGCATTCTCTGGTACAAGCAGACAAACAGACAACTACAGTTTCTGGGATACATGTTTGCCAGCGCCAACCCAGAGGATGGAGCAGGTGTAAAGATAGAAGGCAGTGCAAAGAAAGACGAAAACTGCACATTAACAATTGAAGGACTCAAACTGAACAGCAGTGCAGTTTACTTCTGTGCTGCTAGATTACACAGTGCTACATATCACTGATCCTCTGTAAAAAAAACCTCCCAATCACATGACACCACCCACCTCAAGCCTTCATGTTGGTTTGCTGATAGGAGGGTCTACTCACAGAGGAGGTTGCAGATAATCAGTATAACTACTGATAGACTGACAATACCTTTCATATCAATACAATTATTACCAAACACAAAAGACAACATGATCCTCATATTCCTAAGCATTCATTTGAACAATATTCTTGTTTCAGGTAATATCATCAAGAGTTTTGACAGCATCTGTTCATAGTATATTACTTCCAGCTTTTATGACATTTGACTATATTTTATTTTGGATATTTTCAACAGGTTTGTCTCTCAGTGACCAAGTCCACCAGACTCCAGCTGATATGTTCAAACAACCAGGAGAAGAAGCCAAATTCAACTGTTTTCACACCATTTCAAACTATAATCGAATCCTCTGGTACAAGCAGACAAACGGAGAGCTACAGTTCCTGGGATACATGAATGTTAATAATGGATATCCAGAGGATGGAGCAGGTGTGAGGATAGAAGGGAATGCAAACAAGGACCAAAACTGCACATTAACAATTGAAGGACTCAAACTGAACAGCAGTGCAGTTTATTTCTGTGCTGCTAGATATGCACAGTGCTACATATCACTGATCCTCTGTACAAAAACCTCCTCACCACACATAATTACAGCTTTCAGCCTCTCACACCTGGAATAAGCCAGTGTAACCAAGGTTGGTCTTCCCTCTCATCCAAATCAGATATGATGATAGGAGGTTTCTTATGTGCAGCTATGCAAAACTTCACCTGCTACATGCAGCCTCATACAGTGACTATAAAACGGATACTTCCCTTCATTGTTTCTTCTTTTATTGCTTTTATGAATGGAATCCTGGTCAATATATACAAACAACTATTCAATCAGACAGCTGGTTCACCACCAGGCAATTAGATTCGTATTTCATCCATTAGGGTGCAGTGTTTCTCCACAGATCTGTTGATATGTGATCTTTTCTTTTCTGGCCACTTTAACAACAAGTTTTAGTGGATGTTAAGAGCGGCTCAGCGCGTCTCTAAGAGGAGGGACCACCAACCTTGGTCCTCTGATTGGAGGACTCACTTACAGAAAATTAGGAGGGAATCATCGGCATACATGCATGGATAGTGATGAAAACAGCAGCAGAAACAAGAATGAGTTTAAATCCAGTCAGAAAACACAACATGTTCATCACCGTCTGTTGCATCACCTTGAATGTTATACTGGTTTCAGGTAATTGAATGAAACCTTTTGATGTTCTTTTCCTGTTAATCAAATTTACAACTAGAGATTCATGATATTGTTCTGTTGATGTCTTTTACACAGGTTCCTCTCCAAGTGACCAGGTCAAACAGATTCCAGCCCAGATGTTCTACCAACCTCAAGAAACAGCCAAAATAACCTGTTCCCACAGTATTCAAAGCTACGATGTAATCCTTTGGTACAAGACGTCAAATAACAGACAGCTGCAGTTACTGGGATACATGGATAGAGGCAGTGCGTTTCCTGAGAAAACTGGAGTGGAAGAGACTGTGAAGATAGAAGGGAATGCAAACAAAGACAAGAACTGCACATTAACAATTGAAGGACTCAAGCTGAACAGCAGTGCAGTTTACTTCTGTGCTGCTAGATTACACAGTGCTACATATCACTGATCCTCTGTACAAAAACCTCCCAATCACATGACACCACCCACCTCAAGCCTTCGGTCTGGTTTCCTGATAGGAGGGTCTACTCACAGAGGAGGTTGGAAATAATCAGGCAGCTCTCTTCCGTTTGCAGTCATCATCTGTTACCATCATGATTAGCCTCCTCGTATATTTAGCAGCTGTGCCGTTCTGTCTAACAGGTAAAATTCCTTTAAAATCCTACCTAAATATCATCAGTACATTTTATTTTTCATCACTGAAGATGTTTATTTTAAATGTCTCTTGCAGAACTCTCAAAAAACAGTGTTCAACAGACTCCCACTGCCCTGATAAAACATGCTGGAGAAGAAGTCCTGATGAGCTGCAACCATTCAAACACCGATTTTTTCATGATCCAGTGGTATAAACAGTCTGCTGGGAGAAATGATATGGCTCTAGTTGGCTATGTACGTTACACTTCTGATGAAGTTGAAGATCAATTTAAAGACTTTTGTGAAATCAGTGGTAACGGGGAAAGTCTGTCAAATCTTAAGATTGCAAAGAGTCGATCTGAAGAAAGTGCAGTGTATTTCTGTGGTGCCAGTAGAGCACAGTGGTACAGAAATCCTCCTTCTCCTACAAAAACCTCCTCAGACACAGCAGGTTACACAATAACACAAATTACCACATGAAGAAAAAACTAACCACACTGTGAATGTTTGATATCAGACAGCTGGTTCACCACCAGCAGTTAGATTCTTATTTTATCTGTTAGGGTGCAGTGTTTCTCCATAGATCTGTTGATATGTGATCATTTATTTTAGGGAAAACAATACAACGTTGGGTTACAGGGTAACCCTGGTTCTCTGAGTATAGAGAATATCTCTCCATTACATAGAGAATATATGTTATCGGATTGCTGACATCCTGGCAGCCGACGTGAATCATCATTTAAGACACACCGCGCCTATCGTGGCTTCTCCTGCGCCATCTATAAGTAGACCCAGCTGCGCAGAGTATGGTTGATTATTCTGATTTGAACTGGTCCCGAGCGGCCTCAAGGTGGAGAGATATTCTCTATACTCAGAGAACCAGGGTTACCCTGTAACCCAACGTTCTCTTTCTTATGAGAATATCTCTCCATTACATATAGAATATATGTTATGGGACTCTGTAAGACACACCGTGAGGGTGCCAAGGAGACAGAGCAGACGCCACTCCTTTAGCAACTCCCTCTGATATTTTCGAATGAGACGTCACCGCCACTGGGTGCACAAACAAACAAAAAACACAGTGTGTGCAAATCACCCAAGAACTATTTACAATTATACACCCCACACAGGAAGGGGTCAGTGACACCGCCACGACGCCATCTGAGCAAAACAAGCCCTGCAAGATGCAAAGGCTGGGTGTGAGGAAGAGGTCACTCAGATAGCCAGCACCCTGCCAGACCACTGACAAAAACTCGTGACATCACCCTGGCCGGTCCAACCAGCACAGGGGCATTGTGAGTCTAAATCTATTTTGAAGTGGCCCTCAGCACACGCTCACCGAAGGAGGTGCTGGCAGCCACATTCAAACAATAAAACCGTGTAAACGTGGTCGGAGTCGACCACGTAGCAGCCGCACATATCTCTGAGAGGGTGGCACCACGCCACAAGGCCCAGGAGGTCGACACGCCCCGCGTGGAGTGCGCTTTTACCCCCACTGGCACCGGTTCGCCTGTTTTTCTGTATGCCTGTTGGATTGCCTCCACGACCCAATGAGACAGCCTAGCCTTAGACACTGGTTCACCCAGGCACTGGGGCCCAAAGCAGATGAACAGCTGATCTGTTCTCCGGAGTGCCGCTGTGCGTTGAATATAGATCTTCAATGCCCTGACTGGACATAGCGCTGACTCCTCCTGACCTTCGCCTGCCTCCTGGGAGGGCCTAAGGGAGCGCAGCTCCACTGACTGATTCAGGTGAAAGTCAGTGAGCACTTTTGGTAGGAACACCGGATTCGGACGCAGGACGACTCCCGTATTGCCTGGCAGAAACCGACAGCAACTCTCATGCACAGAGAGAGCCTGCAGTTCCCCCACCCTTTTGGCTGATGTTATTGCCAAGAGGAATGCCACTTTGAGTGACATCCACTGAAGGCTCACAGATTCCAGGGGCTCAAAGGGCCCCTGCTCCAAGGCAGACAGAACCCGACCCAGGTCCCATGTCGGGCTGGCTGGCCTCCTGCTGCGTGGCACAAGCCTCTGCGCACCTCTCAGGAACTGTGATAAGAGGCCACTGTCATCCACAGACAGCCTAGCCTCGCCCACACGAGAGGCCTTGATGGCTGCCACCACACCCCTCAGGGTCGATGGTGACTTCCCAGCTTCCAGGAGCTCCTGTAGGTACCTAAGCGCCTCTGGGGCCGAACATGTCACTGCGTCGATCTGGTTGGTGGCGCACCATGACACGAACAGCTCCCAGCGATAGGAGTAAGCTGCCCTCGTCGATGGGGCTCGAGCACTCTGCAGGGTCTGAACCACCGAGCTCGTGAGGCCCATGTCTAATAGACCGGCCCTCTCAGGGGCCAGGCCCAGAGATTGAGCCCCTGAGGGAAGGGATGAAACAGGGTCCCCTGTGCCTGGCTCAGCAGGTCCCGGCGAACTGGAAGTTTCCAGGGTGTCCCGTCCAGGAGTGGTGTCACCCACGAGAACCATGTCATGTGGGCCCAGTCTGGCGCCACCAGGATCACACGGACCTCCTCCTGACCGATACTCTGCAGCAGGTTGGGCAGAAGGCTGAATGGGGGAAAAGCGTAGAGCAGCCCCTGAGGCCACTGGTGTGCCATGGCGTCGGTGCCCAGGGGGGGCGAGTCCCTCCCCACGGAGTAGAACAGCGGGCAGTGAGCATTGTCTCTCGAGGCAAACAGATCTGCCACTGCTCTGCCGAAGCGGTGCCAGATCGTCTCTACCACTGCTGGGTGCAACCTCCAGTTCCCTGGATGTGGCCCGCTCCTGGAGAGAAGGTCGTCCGCCACATTCACCACTCCCGGCACATGCATGGCCCTGAGTGACAGGAACCGCGTGTATGCCCATGTCCATAGTTTGTGCGCAATCCTGCACAGACGTGGGGAGCCCATGCCTCCTTGTCTGTTGACATATGCCGCCGCCATGGTACTGTCGGTCCTTACAAGGACATGGCGGCCCTGCAGCCTTGGCAGAAAATGCCAAAGGGCCAGGTGGATTGCCCTTAGCTCCAAGACATTGATATGCTGGCCCTGTGTCAATCTCACCAATCCCGTCCTGGCATCCAGCCACATACCAAGGAACTGGGTGGTCTGAGCTGGCTGCAGACTGCACTTTTTGTCGTTGATACACAATCCCAGGTCCTGGATCTGTGACAACAGCATTTTTACGTGACGATGACACTGCTGCTCTGTCTGAGCGCATATCAGCCAGTCGTCCAGGTAATTCATTACCCTGACACCCTGCCGCCGCAGAGGCCCCAAGACTGCGTCCATACACCTGGTGAAGGTGCGGGGAGCCAGTGAGATGCCAAAGGGGAGGACACAGAATTCAAAGGTTTTGCCGTCGAAGGCAAACCTGAGAAATCTCCTGTGACCCTCCCAGATTGGTATTTGGAAATATGCGTCCTTGAGGTCGACTGCTGCAAATCAGTCGTCTACAAGGACAGCCTGTTTCACTCGTGGCACAGTCAACATTTTGCACCTCAAGGTCCGGAGAAAGTTGTTCAGGCCCCTGAGGTCCAGAATTGGCCACAGTGTCCCATTGCGTTTTGGAACGAGAAAGTAATGGGAGTAAAACCCTGCCTGCCTGTCTTCCTGCCCCACCTCCCTGATGGCCTCTTTGGCCAGAAGAGTGGATACTTCTGAGCGCAGGACCTCCCTGTGCTGGTGATCTGCAATGATGGAGAATGCGGGCACCGTAGTCACAGGAGGGGTGCTCAGAAACTGAAGACGATACCCCTGGATCATTGTCGAAACAACCCAATGGTCCGCCCCCAGGGCCTCCCAGGAAGCCTGAGACCCTTGAGGGCGGAGGCAGGCTGGGAGAGATGTAGCGTCAGGATCGGGATTTTGGGCCCTGGGGTGCTTTACCACCACGGCCCTTGTTCCCCTTTCCACCACGCTGTGCAGCCTCCAGCCTTACCCTCAGGTCAGGCAGGGGCTGACTGAACTGCTGCTGCTGCTGCTGCTGCTGCTGCTGCTGCTGCTGCGGCGGCGCCCTTCCTTCCAGCCGGTGTTCTGCCTCAAAGTGTTTGACATCTCTCGGGCTGCACGACGAGCCTCCTGTGCCTGCTGGATCATTGCTGTCGCGTCTGGCCCAAACATAGCCGTCGGCTCCACTGGCAGCCTGAGCAGACATGCATTGTCTTCAGGCTGCAACTGGGACTGCGACAGCCACAGGTGGCGACGTGCCTGCCAGAGCCCTGACAAGGCCTTGCCTGCTGCCACCCCTTGCTCCCTCATGAGTTTAGGGAGAAGTGAGGAGACCTCCTGTAGTTCACCTACCAGCAGCCCCCCACCCTCTTCTGACAATTGCTGGACCAAATGCCTCTGATACAGAGACAATATGGCTGCCGTGTTGGCTATTTTCGTCTGAACAGCCATAGCACTATGCATTCTTCCCAGCAAGCTATCCATTGCACTGCAGTTCTTGCTTCGGCTTTTCCCTTTCCCAAGAACCGATTTGGAGGGAGCCACCAGAGCTGCCAAAGTTGTGTCCACAGAGGGTGGTAGCCCGCAGTCAATCCTCTCTGGAGCATGCACTGCAGTCATGGCCCGACAGAGCCCAGACCAATGACCCACTGCCGGTGGTGTCTTAAACTGCTTCCTGACCACATCCTCAAAATCTGAGAGGAGGGGCACCAGGAACTGCGGCGGAGGTTGAAAACCTCCCATCTCGTCATCAAAGCGCGATGGGGCAGGTCCTTGGTCAGGTGGCATGTCCACCCTCAAGGCAGCCGCGGCCCTGCTGATAAGGCCCTTCAAACGAGGTGATCGCTTCTCGTCAAAGTCCTCCTCCCCTTCCCTTTGATCTACGGTAAGGACATCGATCTCCTCATCCGAGAGATGCAGGAAGAGACTGTCCGTCCTCGTCCCCCTCCACATCTATCAGGGGGCAGGGGGGATGGAGACCCATGACAGCTGCTTCATGTGAGGGCCCAGCTCTGATTGGGCGGGGTTCAGTCACAGACCGCACCCCCCCTGCTGAGCAAACAGTAACGGGGGTGTGTACAGCATCCGTGCCAGCCCTTGCCCCCACTGTTGCGGCTGCCGGCCTAGACCGCTTGGCAGGCTGCGGCCCTACAGTAGGGGTGCCTGTTTTAAACAACCTGTAGTGTGCTTCTCTTTGCCTTGCTGTCATGCAGAAACAACTCATACATGCAGCAGGCTCTTCCCTTGCTGCCTGTGCATGGTCCTCCCCCAAACAGAAAACACAAACATCATGTGAGTCCTCTATAGGGATTTTTCTCCCATAGCCCAAGCACGTCGGGCCCTCCCGGCTTGCCATAGCCATAACGTCACCATCAAGTGTGCCCAGTGTTTTGATAGCAACGGCTAGGTGCTAGCACTCTCTTCAATGGCCTTGCCTTGCCGATATCTGAATGAATGGAGGGGGAGAGACAGCAAGCAGCAACTGTGCGTTGCTCTTTTATTCAAACCCTTTTTTTTTTTTTTACGTGCTTAGTGTAATGCGAAAGCAACCCAGGGAAAGAACGGGGAATATGATGAGAGAGGACGCTGGCTGCACCCGCGACTATGTCGCATCCTCAGACCAGCTATAACGCACTCAGTACCCTCAGCTCACTTTCCTTCTGCAAAGAAAAGAGAGAGCACTCTCTGGCTCTAATTGGCTATGTATATGTCACTTCTGCAAAGGTTGAAGATCAATTTAAAGACTTTTGTGAAATCGCTGGTAACGGAGGAAGTCTGTCAAGACTTAAGATTGCAAAGAGTCAATTTGAAGACAGTGCAGTGTATTTCTGTGGTGCCAGTAGATCACAGTGGTGCAGAAATCCTTCTTCTTCTACAAAAACCTCCTCAGACACAGCAGGTTACACAATAACACAAATTACCACATGAAGAAAAACTAACCACACTGTGAATGTTTGATATCAGACAACTGGTTCACCATCAGCAGTTAGATTCTTATTTTATCCGTTAGGGTGCAGTGTTTCTCCACAGATCTGTTGATATGTGATCATTTCTTTTAGGAAAAACAATACAACCACTAATGGAAAGTAACTTTTCTGTCTACATCTAAGTTCTCATCAAGACATATTATATATTAAAGACATGTTATATATAAACAATGATGAATATGTACGGACAACATTTGCATAACAAAGTCAGTAATTTTTAATTAGACTTTACCTCTAAGAGCTTGAACAACAAGATTTACTTGATGTATTGAGCAGCTCAGTGCGTCTCTAAAAAGGAGGGACTTGGACATTTTTTTCACAAATCCACCACCCACCTCAAGCCTTCATGTTGGTTTGCTGATAGGAGGGTCTACTCACAGAGGAGGTTGGAAATAATCAGTATAACTACTGATAGACTGACAATACCTTTCATATCAATACAAGTATTACCAAACACAAAAGACAACATGATCCTCATATTCCTGAGCATTCATTTGAACAATATTCTGGTTTCAGGTAATATCATCAAGAGTTTTAACAACATCTGTTTATAGTGTATTGTTTTCCTCAATTTCCAGCTGTAACTATGTTTAACTATGACTTGTTTTTGGTATTTTCAACAGGTTTGTCTCTCAGTGACCAAGTCCACCAGACTCCAGCTGATATGTTCAAACAACCAGGAGAAGAAGCCAAAATCAACTGTTTACACACCATTCCAAACTATGATCGAATCCTCTGGTACAAGCAGACAAACGGAGAGCTACAGTTCCTGGGATACATGAATATTAATACTGGATATCCAGAGAATGGAGCAGGTGTAAAGATAGAAGGGAATGCAAACACGGACCAAAACTGCACATTAACAATTGAAGGACTCACACTGAGCAGCAGTGCAGTTTACTTCTGTGCCGCTTGGTTACACAGTGCTATATATCACTGATCCTCTGTACAAAAACCTCCTCACCATACATAATTACAGCTTTCAGCCTCTCACACCTGGAATAAGCCAGTGTAACAAACGATGGTCTTCCTTCTCATCCAAATCAGATATGATAATAGGAGGTTTCTTATGTGCAGCTATGCAAATCTTCACCTGCCACATGCAGCCTCATACAGTGGATATAAAAAGTACTCACCCCGTCATTGTCTCTCATTTTATTGCTTTTATGAATGGAATTCTGGTCAATATAGAAAAGATATACAATCAGACAGCTGGTTCACCACCAGACAGTTAGATTATTCTTTTATCCGTTAGGGTGCAGTGTTTCTCCACAGATCTGTTGATATGTGATCTTTCATTTTCTGGCAACTTGAACTACAAGATTTTGTGGATGTGATGGGCAGCTCAGTGCGTCTCTAAGAGGAAGGACTTGGGCAGTGTCATGATACCTGCACCACCCACCTTGGTTCTCTGATTGGAGGACTCACTTACAGAAAATTAGGAGGGAATCATCAGCATACATGCATGGATAGTGATGAAAAGAGCAGCAGAAACAACACTGAGTTTAAATTCAGTCAGAAAACACAACATGTTGATCGCCGTCTGTTGCATAACCTTGAATGTTATACTGGTTTCAGGTAATGAAATGAAATGTCTGATGTTTGTTCTCTTTCTCTTAAAGTCCGTGTAAAGCGGCAAAAAAATTGTGTTATGAGTTTGTCACACCAAAGAAACATGTATCATTGACCACTGAGCCAAATTTGAAAGATTAAAAAAATTGTTAAGTATATAAAATTAGGTCTCTAAATCATGGAAAAACAAGCACTTCTTTCTGCTGTGAAACGCTGGGGGCGTGTCAGTTAGAGGCGCTGGAACCACGCCCATGCGGCGGGGGCTACACGTCATGTTAATGACGTCGGTGTCTCCCCAGGTGTTCCCCAGGTGTTCCCCAGGTGTTCCCCTTGTCTATCTAAACCCGCGGACAGTTTATAATCATATAGATGCTGTTATAACGTGTATTGATTGAGATCCTGACCCACTAAACATCCTGGAAAGTGACGGAGTGAAGTTTTTCGCGCTAAATTACATAATTATACATAATCACCATCAGTAAACAGGACGCTGTCTGACTCTGTCACTCGCGGGGACGGAGGCTGTTTTCTGGGGGACAGTTTCCTTAAGTCTCGGTCAGGAGGGCTAGCGGTCGCGGTGATTTATTTTCGTCAAACACTCGGTGAGTTAAACACTCTTGTGACAAGCGTGACAGACGCTGTTTTGTGAGCAGAAATGTGAGGAAGAGTCGGGAGGACAGGGAGGGGACGGACAGGAGGACAGATGCTTCTCCACATACAGCTGTGGGATGTGTTTTCCTCATATAAGTTGCTAAAGACAGTTATAGTTACTACGTTACTTTTGTTCGGTCATGTAACGTTGCTTTGTGGGACATTTCTCTGTATTTAGTTGAGTGAAGGACCTGTGCAGTTAGACTGTCAGACAGACACGCCCTCGCTCCGCGCCTCCGGATTATCCGTTCACACTGGGACGGCTCACCAATAATGCGGCCCTGATACTACCGCCACATACTGCCGGTGGGACCCGCCGTCAGCGGGACGGAGAGGGTCAGCGGCGGCGCGGTCACATCATGCCGGTGGGACCCGCCGTCAGCGGGACGGAGGGCCGGCCGCGGCGCGGCCACATCAAGCCGGTGGGACCCGCCGTCAGCGGGACGGAGGGTCGGCTGCGGCGCGGCCACATCAAGCCGGTGGGACCCGCCGACAGCGGGACGGAGGGTCGGCTGCGGCGCGGCCACATCAAGCCGGTGGGACCCGCCGTCAGCAGGACGGAGAGGGTCGGCTGCGGCGTGGCCACATCATGCCGGTGGGACCCGCCGTTAGCGGGACGGAGGGCCGGCTGCGGCGCGGTGGCCACATCATGCCGGTGGGACCCGCCGTCAGCGGGACGGAGGGCATGCTGCGGCGCGGCGGCCACATCATGCCGGTGGGACCCGCCATTAGCGGGACGGAGAGTGTCAGCAGCGGTCAGCAGCGGTCACATCTCCTCGTTGGCGGAGGAGAGGATGCAAGCCGGGACGGAGTTGACCAGCGTCAATGGACTCCCCCGTTTCCTTACGTTTCATCCGAAGGAAACTTAAATAAGCTAACAGAGCAGTCACCCTGCACACTGTGGCATCCAGGAAAGATGCAGAGCGATGTGGAGGAGACATGGCTGGTTAGCTGACTGGTTGGCTGGTTAGCTAGCTGCAAACTATTGTAAGCAATGCAAACCGAAACTGGAGAGTGAGTGGGAGAACTGCTGAAGCTGATGCGCTGAACGTATTTATAGCACTTCCGCAGCAGGGAGGGGTTTATGCAAATCATATGGCCGCGTTACGTAACGCGGCCATGATTTGCATGATTTCTGACCCGCCCATTAAATCCTGAACACAGAAATGTTGAAAAACTGTTTGTGAGCCTAGCTCCAAAATTAAATTCTACATGGCCGAATGACTTTTACATGTTTTAAGTAAACACATTTATGACCCGTTTAATGTGTTTAGAAGAAAATGGCTGATTTTGGTTTACACGGACTTTAAGCTCATTTACAACTACAGATTCAATGAAAGCATCAATGTTTTAGAGTAATGAGGGACAAGGCAGTCTCTTTCACTCGTTTCCATTCGTCATTAATAAGTGAATGTATCCTGATTTTGTTCTGTTGATGCCTTTTACACAGGTTCTTCTCCAAGTGATCAGATCAAACAGATTCCGGCCCAGATGTTCTACAAACCTCAAGAAACAGCCAAAATAACCTGTTCCCACAGTATTCAAAGCTACGAGGTAATCCTTTGGTACAAGAAGTCAAAGAACAGACAGCTACAGTTACTGGGATACATGTATAGAGAAGGTGTGTTTCCTGAGAAGACTGGAGTGGAAGAGACTGTGAAGATAGAAGGGAATGCAAACAAAGACAAGAACTGCACATTAACAATTGAAGGACTCACACTGAACAGCAGTGCAGTTTACTTCTGTGCTGCTAGATTACACAGTGCTACATATCACTGATCCTCTGTACAAAACCCTCCCAATCACATGACACCACCCACCTCAAGCCTTCAAGTTGGTTTGCTGATAGGAGGGTCTACTCACAGAGGAGGTTGGAGATAATCAGTATAACTACTGATAGACTGACAATACCTTTCATATCAATACAGTTATTACCAAACACAAAGCCAACATGATCCTCATATTCATAAGTATTCATTTGAACAATTTTCTGGTTTCAGGTAATATCATCAAGAGTTTTAACAACATTTGTTTACAGTGTACTATCTTCTGCTTCTTTCTGCTGTTACTACATTTAACCATGTCTTGTTTTTGGTATTTTCAACAGGTTTGTCTCTCAGTGACCAAGTCCACCAGACTCCAGCTGATATGTTCAAACAACCAGGAGAAGAAGCCACAATCAACTGTTTTCACACCATTCCAAACTATGATCGAATCCTCTGGTACAAGCAGACAAACAGACAACTACAGTTTCTGGGATACATGTATGGTAGTCCAAATCCAGAGGATGGAGCAGGTGTGAAGATAGAAGGCAGTGCAGAGAAAGATGAAAACTGCACATTAACAATTGAAGGACTCACACTGAGCAGCAGTGCAGTTTACTTCTGTGCTGCTAGATATGCACAGTGCTACATATCACTGATCCTCTGTACAAAAACCTCCTCACCACACATAATTACAGCTTTCAGCCTCTCACACCTGGAATAAGCCAGTGTAACCAATGTTGGTCTTCCCTCTCATCCAAATCAGATATGATGAAAGAATGTTTCTTATGTGCAGCTATGCAAAACTTTACCTGACACATCCAACCTCAAACAGTAGCAATAGAAAGTATACACCTAATCATTGTTTCTCCTTTTATTGCTTTTATACATGGAACCCTGGTCAATAAACAACAAAAAAAAAACTTGATTAAGTCAATGTAAAATATGTTTTGCACTTATGAGTAGAAACGTACATCATTCTGTTGTTCTGTTCTGTTGAAGCCGCATTGATCTGGGGGGACGCTGCGCCTGGTACGTGGTGGTTGTTTTTCCTAAATTATATTCTGTTGTTGATTCTTTCCCTCTGTGTTGTCGTTGTGTTTTTTTTTTTAGGTCTCACTCCATTGGTGACCCCCCCCCTCTGTGTCCAGGTTGCTCACAGTACATCGAGATAAGGAAACAGGAGAAACTGCCACTGCTGTTTTTTCTTGTTTTCAGCCGGCCATTTTCATTATTTCATTGTAGTTAGTTATATCAGGTTGTTGTGTTTAGTTTCTGTTTGTTTTTGTGGTGGCATTTTCTTGCTGTTCGTGACGGCCTGTGATGAGGAGCGGTGTGCATTAGTTTCAGTTTTATGCATATGCTTTGTCTTTTTATGTAGGTGCTGGCAGCCGGCGGTGAGCGCGGTCGCACCGACGGTGGAGGGATTCGGTGATCAGAGTTCCTCACCTGTGCTTCACACCCCCGATCGCGTGTTTGATTATTTTTCTTGCACGTCAACGACTATTCTGTTCCATTATAATTGTTTCCCCCACTGTCTGCGACCGCGGCCACGGGTCAGCATTATCCTCCACTTTCTTTTTTATCAGTGTTTGCGTACAGTGTCATCGTCATCTCATCACAGCTGGTCTTGTGCTTTAATACATGTGCAGTTTGCTTTTTAATATATTGTGTTAAATTAATAAATCCTGTTTTGTTATATAACTGTCCCTTTTTGTCTCAGTCTTTAACTCCTGATCACATGCTCCTTTAATTGTCTGCGGAGTTATTAGTGGTTTAGGAGGTCATTCTACAGCAGAGTTGTATATTTTTTTAAACCTAAAGTCTGGGCCTGGTGAGAGCCCACGCAACATACATACAGGGTTCTAAATTAACACCCGCCAACCCGCCAAATGCGGGTTAAAAATCATTTTGGCGGGTGTTAATAAAAACTTACTAGCCAGTTTGGCCGGAGATGCATGAGGCAATCATGTCAGTCAGAGCTGCTCTACTGTTCTCGCTCCCTGGGCAGGACTGACTACATTTCCCATAAACGCTGTCATGATGCTACGTGATGATGTATAAGATGCCCACTGGCTGTGCTGGTTGGTTGCACAACCAACCAGCGCAAGAAACCATGGAAACAGAAAACACAAAGAAGAAGAAGAATGAATGAATGGAGCAGAAACTATCAATAGAAGGGAGGGAGCTAGCTAAAGTAAATTAAAAAGTAGCCTAAACTTAAACTAAATGCAGCGGTGGTTGGTTGGACAGACGTCTGGGGCGAGAAGAGGAAGGAGGCAAGGGATGAGATTGAGAATATCAACAACAATGCATGCGAAATGAAAAAAAGAAAGTTCAATGCCAAATGGCTGACGGCTCGTGAATGGCTTGTGTCTGATCATGAAAATGTCGTCATGTTTTGTAAGGACTGCCGCATGTACGCAAAAGAAAAAAACAAAACAAACAATTTTGTGGTGGGAACTGATAATCTTAAAGTCGAGGCTGTAAAGGACAATGAGAGTGCCCGGAGTCATCTGGAGAGCCTGTATTGTACTTGGATTGTGTTAATAAAATCCAAAATGTAAAAATAAGTCATTCAGCGGCACTCATCTCTCTTATCTAATCTCTCTTTTGACTTTCTAAATATACCAGCCAATCAGAATTTCCACTAGCAGATTTTTTCCAGTGAAAATAAAAGTTCATTTAGAACCCTGCATACATATCCTCTGTACAAAAACCTCCCAATCACATGACACCACCCACCTCAAGCCTTCATGTTGGTTTGCTGATAGGAGGGTCTACTCACAGAGGAGGTTGGAGATAATCAGTATAACTACTGATAGACTGACAATACCTTTCATATCAATACAATTATTACCAAACAAGAAAGACAACATGATCCTCATATTCCTAAGCATTCATTTGAACAATATTCTGGTTTCAGGTAATATTATCTAGAGTTTTAACAACATCTGTTTCAAGTATATTACTTTCAGCTGTAACTATATTTGACTTTTTTTGGTATTTTTTTTCAACAGGTTTGTCTTTAAGTGACCAAGTCCACCAGACTCCAGCTGATATGTTCAGTCAACCAGGAAAAGAAGCCAAAATCAACTGTTTTCACACCTCTTCATCCTTTGATCGCATTTTCTGGTACAAGCAGACAAACAGACAACTACAGTTCCTGGGATACATGTTGGCAAGTGGAAATCCAGAGGATGGAGCAGGTGTGAAGATAGAAGGCAGTGCAAAGAAAGACGAAAACTGCACATTAACAATTGAAGGACTCAAACTGAACAGCAGTGCAGTTTACTTCTGTGCTGCTAGTTTACACAGTGCTACATATCACTGATCCTCTGTACAAAAACCTCCTCACCACATATAATTACAGCTTTCAGCCTCTCACACCTGGAATAAGCCAGTGTAACCAATGTTGGTCTTCCTTCTCATCCAAATCAGATATGATAATAGGAGGTTTCTTATGTGCAGCTTTGCAAAACTTCACCTGCCACATCCAGCATCATAGAGTGACTATAAAAAGTATACACCCCCTCATTGTTTGTCCTTTTATTGCTTTTATGATTGGAACCCTGGTCAATATACAATCTAACAGCTAGTTCACCACCAGCTCTTCGATTCTTATTTTATCCGTTAGGGTGCAGTGTTTCTCCACAGATCTGTTGATATGTGATCTTTTATTTCCTGGCCCCTTTTTTTTTTTAAAGATTTTTTTGACATAGACACCTTTATTAAGCACTTCTGTACTTCTGTGCTGCTAAATATACACAGTGCTACATATCACTGATCCTCTGTACAAAAACCTCCTCATCAAACAATGTTACAGCTTTCAGACTCTTACACCTGGAATAAGCCAGTTAAACCAATGTTGGTCTTCCCTCTCATCCAAATCAGATAATAGGAGGTTTCTTATGTGCAGCTTTGCAAAACTTCACCTGCGACATCCAGCCTCATACATTGACTATAAAAAGATTTGAACCCTCAACTGTTTTCTTTTTCATAAACAGAATCCTGGTCAGTATACAAAAAATATACAATCAGACAGCTGGTTCACCACCAAGCAGGTAGATTCTTAATGTATCTGTTAGGGTGCAGTGTTTCTCCACAGATCTGTAGATAATCATTTCTTTAAGGGAAAACAATACACCCACTAATGGAAAGTAACTTTTATGTCCACATGTAAGTATTGATGAGAGATATTATATATTAAAAACATATGATATACAAAGAATGATAAATATGGACAGACAACATCTGCATTACAAAGTTATTAGTCAGTAATTTCTAATTTGACTTTACCTCCAGAACTTCTTTTGTAGAGCTATAACAACAAGATTTAGTGAATGATATGAGCAGCTCAGTGAGTCTCTAATAAGGAGGGACTTGGACGTTTTAATTCACACCTCCACCACCCATCATAGGTCTCTGATTGGAGGACTCACCTCTATTAGATTAGGAGGGAATCATCAGCATTCATGCATGGATAGTGATGAAAACAGCAGCAGAAACAAGACTGAGTTTAAAGTCAGTCAGAAAACACAACATGTTGATCGCCATCTGCTGCATCACCTTGCATGTTGTACTGGTTTCAGGTAATGGAATGAAACAACTGATGTTTGTTCTTTTTCTGTTAAGATCATTTACAACTAGAGATTCCTGATTTTGTTTTGTTTATGCCTTTTACACAGGTTCCTCTCCAAGTGACCAGGTCAAACAGAGTCCAGCCGAAACGTTTTACAAACCTCAAGAAACAGCCAAAATAACCTGTTCCCACAGTATTCAAGACTATAATGTAATCCTTTGGTACAAGGCGTCAAAGAACAGACAGCTACAGTTACTGGGATACATGGTTGGAGACAGTGAATTTCCTGAGAAAACTGGAGTGGAAGAGACTGTGAAGATAGAAGGGAATGCAAACAAAGACAAAAACTGCACATCAACAATTGAAGGACTCAAACTGAACAGCAGTGCAGTTTACTTCTGTGCTGCTAGATTACACAGTGCTACATATCACTGATCCTCTGTACAAAAACCTCCCAATCACATGACACCACCCACCTCAAGCCTTCATGTTGGTTTGCTGATAGGAGGGTCTACTCACAGAGGAGGTTGGAAATAATCAGTATAACTACTGATAGACTTCCAATAACTTTCAATACAATTATTATCACACACAAGAGACAACATGATCCTCATATTCCTAAGCATTCATTTGAACAATATTCTGGTTTCAGGTAATATCATTAAGAGTTCTTAACAACATCTGTTAATAGTATATTACTTTCAGCTGTATCTGCATTTAACCATTTCTGGTTTATGACAATTTCAACAGGTTTGTCTCTCAATGACCAAGTCCACCAGACTCCAGCTGATATGTTCAAACGACCAGGAGGAGAAGCCAAAATCAACTGTTTTCACACCATTCAAAGCTATAATCAAATCCTCTGGTACAAGCAGACAAACGAACAACTACAGTTCCTGGGATACATGAATATTAATAATGGATATCCAGAGAATGGAGCAGGTGTGAAGATAGAAGGGAATGCGAACACGGACCAAAACTGCACATTAACAATTGAAGGACTCACACTGAACAGCAGTGCAGTTTACTTCTGTGCTGCTAGATTACACAGTGCTACATATCACTGATCCTCTGTACAAAAACCTCCCAATCACATGACACCACCCACCTCAAGCCTTCATGTTGGTTTGCTGATAGGAGGGTCTACTCACAGAGGAGGTTGCAAATAATCAGTGTAACTACTGATAGACTGACAATACTTTCATATCAATACAATTATTACCAAACACAAAAGACAACATGATCCTCATATTCCTAAGCATTCATTTGAACAATATTCTGGTTTCAGGTAATATCATCGAGAGTTTTAACAACATCTGTTTATAGAATATTACTTTCAGCTGTATCTACTTCTGACCATGTATTGTTTTTGGTATTTTCAACAGGTTTGTCTCTCAGTGAACAAGTCCACCAGACTCCAGCTGATATGTTCAAACAACCAGGAGAAGAAGCCAAATTCAACTGTTTTCACACCATTTCAAACTACGATAAAATCCTCTGGTACAAGCAGACAAACGAACAACTACAGTTCCTGGGATACATGAATATTAATAATGGATATCCAGAGAATGGAGCAGGTGTGAAGATAGAAGGCGGCGCAGAGAAGGACCAAAACTGTACATTAACAATTGAAAGACTCAAACTGAGCAGCAGTGCAGTTTACTTCTGTGCTGCTAGATTACACAGTGCTACATATCACTGATCCTCTGTACAAAAACCTCCCAATCACATGACACCACCCACCTCAAGCCTTCATGTTGGTTTGCTGATAGGAGGGTCTACTCACAGAGGAGGTTGGAGATAATCAGTATAACTACTGATAGACTGACAATACCTTTCATATCAATACAATTATTACCAAACACAAAAGACAACATGATCCTCATATTCATAAGCATTCATTTGAACAATATTATGGTTTCAGGTAATATCAACAAGAGTGTTAACAACATCTGTTTATAGTGTACTATCTTCTGCAACTTTCTGCTGTTACTACATTTCACCATGTCTTGTTTTCGACATTTTCAACAGGTTTGTCTGTCAGTAACCAAGTCCACCAGATTACAGCTGATATGTTCAAACAACCAGGAGAAGAAGCCAAAATCACCTGTGTTCACACCTCTTCAACCATGGATCAAATCCTCTGGTACAAGCAGACAAACAGACAACTACAGTTCCTGGGATACATGTATTTTAGTCCAACTCCAGAGGATGGAGCAGGTGTGAAGATAGAAGGCAATGCAAAGAAAGACGGAACCTGCACATTAACAGTTGAAGATCTCACACTGAACAGCAGTGCAGTTTACTTCTGTGCTGCTAGATATGCACAGTGCTACATATCACTGATCCTCTGTACAAAAACCTCCTCACCACACACAATTACAGCTTTCAGCCTCTCACACCTGGAATAAGCCAGTGTAACCAATGTTGGTCTTCCCTCTCATCCAAATCAGATATGATAATAGGAGGTTTCTTATGTGCAGCTAAGCAAAACTGAAAACAGCAGCTTCATACGTTCAGTACATCTGCAGTGACTCATTACAACAGGATCAATATGACAACTCAGATTTATTAATCTGCTCTGATGACAGTCAGCTCAAAATATGCATCACTTTATCTACTAAGGTCCATAATTGAAATTAACAATACAAATCAGACTCTAATGCTGCAGGTCATAAGATGGCAATATATATTTTACTACAGAAGCCCTGAGGAGCAAGTTCTAACATGTTTTTGCTCCTTTATTGATGTGAATTTTTTTCCCAAATACTGGCTATTTTGGTGAACTCCTCCTCTTTGAGAATACATCTACTGTTTGGTCAGTGTTCCTTCATCCCAGGGTGGTGCTCTTTGATTATTAATCTATATAAATGATGTATGTTCTTGATGCTGCTTTTAGTCAGTTCACACAGTCAGCATCAGGACTGTCTCTCTCTGGCTCCAGATTTATGATCACAAAAGAAAGATATTATAGATCTCGTTAATAGATGTAAAAAAACAAGGCGTCTACTGACTTTAATGAAATAGTTATGATAGTAGTGAAAAGGGTTATTGGTGGGATTTGAAAAGCACTAACATACTGTACATCTGCAGCTATTTGTTTTTCATGTGAAAGTAAAAAAAATATATATATACATTTCACACGTGAATTAAAAAAAAAGATTAACTCAGCTCCACAAATGAAAATAAACCTGGAGGAAACAGTGTGACACCACCCACTTCAAGAAGTTGTTTCCCCTCTGAGGAGGTGGAAATAATCAGCAAACCAGAATACTCGGTGATGGAGAACACAAGAACTACACTAATGTTAGATCCAGTCAGAAAACACATGATGATCATTTTCTTCTGTATAACTTTTAATGCGATACTGGATTCAGGTAATTTAAAATTCTTATTCAAATGATATTTTACAGTTAACTGTCACATTGCTGGAGACATTTAAGTTCAGAGATTCAAACAAAGGACTTTCTGTATTTTACTGTAAATTCTGTCATTTATTTCTTTACGTTTTTAACAGGTTCCAGCTCTGAAGTCCACCAGATTCCGCAAGAAATGCTCGTCAAACAAGGAGAAAGAGCCAAATTCAGCTGTTCACACAACTTTGTGGGCTATAACCGCATCTTCTGGTACAAGCTGTCAAAGAACACACACATGCAGCTTCTCGGATACATGAGTTTAAATAATGCATATCCTGAAGATGGAGTGAATGTGAAGATGGAAGGCAGTGCAAGCCAAGACAAGAACTGCACATTAACGACCGAAGAACTGAACAGCAGTGCAGTTTACTTCTGTGCTGCTACTTTACACAGTGCTACATATCACTGATCCTCTGTACAAAAACCTCCTCACCACACACAATTACAGCTTTCAGTCTCTCACACCTGGAATAAGCCAGTGTAACCAATGTTGGTCTTCCCTCTCATCCAGATTGGATATGATAATAGGAGGTTTCTTATGTGCAGCTATGCAAAACTGAAAACAGGCACAGCAGCTTCATACGTTCAGTAAATCTGCAGTAACTCATTACAACAGGATCAATATACGACTCAGATTCATTAATCTGCTCTCAGTTTAAGTGTGTCTGATGACGGTCAGCTCAAAATATGCATTACTTTAACTGTTAAGGTACAAAGTTTAAGTTGACAATACAAATCAGACTGTAATTGCTGCAGGTCATAAGGTGGCAGTATATTTTTACTACGGAAGCCCTGAGGGGCAAGTCCTAAAATGTTTTGGTTCCTTTATTGATGTGAATTATTTTCCCAAACACTGGCAATTTTGGTGAAGTTCTCCTCTTTGGGAATACATCTACTGTTTGTTTATCGTCCCTTCATCCCAGGGTGGTGCTCTTTGATTATTAATCTACATAAATAATTCATCTTCTTAATGCTGCTATAAGCGCTGTGGTTGTCTTTGCAAAAACAGTTCCATTAAAAAAAAATGACTATTTGCATGCAGAGTTTACAGGAGAAATGATAACAGTGACCAGTCAAACTAAATCCTTTTTAGTCAGTTCACACAGTCAGCATCAGGACTGTCTCTCTCTGGCTCCAGATTTATTATCACAAAAGAAATAAATGATAGATCTTGCTAATAAATGTATAAAAAACAAGATGTCTACTGATTTTAATGACACAGTTATGACAATAGTGAAAAGGGTTATTTGTGGGATTTCAAAAGCACTAACATACTGTACATTGCAGCAATTTTTTTTCATGTGAAAGTAAAAAGAAAAAAAAAATCTTTCACACGTGACTTAAAAAAAAGATTTACTCGGCTCAACACATGAAAAAAAAACCGAGAGGAAACACTGTGACGCCACCCACTTTAAAAAGTTGTTTCTCTGAGAGGAGTTGGAAATAATCAGAATACTCGGTGATGGAGAACACAAGAACTACACTGACGTTAGATCCAGTCAGAAAACACATGATGATCATTTTCTTCTGTATAACCTTTAATGTGATACTGGTTTCAGGTAATTTAAAGTCTGATTTAAATGATATTTTACAGTTAACTGTCAGGTTGCTGGAGACATTTAAGTTCAGAGATTCCAACAAAGGACTTGTATTTTTGTATTTCATTGTAAATTGTTTGACATTTATTTCTATATGTTGTTAACAGGTTCCAGTGATAAAGTCCACCAGATTCCGCCAGAAATGCTCGTCAAACAAGGAGAAAGAGCCAAAATCAGCTGTTCACACAGCATTCAGGACTATAACCGCATCTTCTGGTACAAGCTGTCAAAGAACACACAGATGCAGCTTCTCGGATACATGAATTTAAATGATGAATATCCTGAAAAAGGAGTGAATGTGAAGATGGAAGGCAGCGCAAGCAAAGACAAGAACTGCACATTAACGACCGAAGAACTCACACTGAGCAGCAGTGCAGTTTACTTCTGTGCTGCTAGTCGACACAGTGCGACATATCACTGATCCTCTGTACAAAAACCTCAGTGTTACAGCCTCTCACACCTGTTATTAAACCATTCTAACCAATGTTGGTCTTCCCTCTCATCCAGATCAGATAAACGTGGAGATTCAGACATTCAGTGTGTCTGCAGCGGCTGCAAAATCAATGTTTTTTCTCAAGACATAAAGGATTAGTATGATGATTCCAATCGATTGCATGTTTTTATTGGTAACTCAGCATACATTCTCATGGAGATCCACATGTGGATTCAATTTTCTTTTCTTTAGAGATTAACTGCAGCTGCTTTGTTGACAAATGTGGACTTTTATATATCTTTCCAGTAGGTGGAGCCGAAGCCCCAGAAATTGTCTTCAGTTCTACACATGCACCTCTACGACATTTGGTGACTGGTACAGATTATAGAGGAGGGTGTTGATGAATAGTCAACAGTAAACAGAACCAGAACCATTCAGTGTTCAGTGTTCATTTAGAAGAGGAGGTCAACATGCCAGCGCTATTCTTTTTATCCTGGCTCATTGGTAATCACTGTATTCATTCAAGAACACCACTTCATCCATATTCTTTACACAGTTCATTCATTTTTCTGTATTTCCAGGTGTTTGTCTGGGTGTCGAAGTCCACCAAACTCCTCCAGCTCTCCTCAGGAGATCCGGAGACAAAGTCCAGATCGTGTGCAGCCATGAAAAGACCGACTTCTATCTCATGCAGTGGTACCAGAAATCCCCCGGAGACCGAGCTCTGAAACGCATCGGACACGTGTATTATGCCACCATTGACTATGAGGAGTCTTTCAGAGAACATTTTAACATCACTGGTGATATGAGTGGAACGACAGCGAAGAACGGCTCTCTGTTCATACACAACCTGAAGGCCCCTGAGCACAGTGCAGTGTATTACTGCGCAGCCAGTAATGCACAGTGACTGCAGATCCCCTCTCCTTAATACAAAAACTCTCAACCAACCTTTATCAACACTTCTGGTTTTGAATCAGAGCCTGAACAGGCCCCTCCCAGACAGCTGCTCTATGTGATGTCTGCTGTCACATATTCTCTCTTTCCTCTTCAAACCTCGGCCACACATAGATTGGACATGTTATCTGACAGCTTTTGAGTAACTTTTATTTTTATTTTGAGGCAGTGAAAATGATCTTTTTTCTCTTTTTCTGTTGCCTGTCAGGTAAAAAACCTTTAGCAACAATTAGCCCCTATGAATGTGAAAATTATTTCATTTCATTTCAAATCTGTATTTTCTTTCTCTGTCCAGGTGTTTGTCTGGGTGTCGACGTCCGTCAGTCTCCAGCTGATATTCATTACAAAACCTGGTGACAGAGTGCAGATTTTCTGCAGCCATGACAAAACAGACTTCAGGGTAATTTACTGGTACCAGCGGTCACCTGGAGACACAGCTATGAAACTCATTGGATATTTGAACTTCAAAGCTGTTACAATGGAAGATCCATATGAACAGTTCAGTATCGCTGGAGATTTGGGTGGAAATGAAGCAAAGAACATCTCACTCACGTTCCAAACATCTGGACGTGGGCACAGTGCGGTGTATTATTGTGCAGCCAGCAAAGAAAGCACAGTGATTGTTCTTCCTTTCTCTTCACACAAAAACTTCTCAAACCTTTATCAGCATTATGGTTTCTAATCAGAGCATGAACAGGCTCCTCCCAGCCAGCTGCTCGTGGTTTGATGTCATTATGTTTCCCGGCCTTTTAAACACTTCTCTTTCCTTTTCAAACATCAGTCAGTTCAGTAGAGGAAGTCAGTGTATTTATAAGGCTAATGGTGAGTCAGTTTGACCTGACTGGTGTGATATAAAGGACGTTTGAGGACTTTTTATGACAAAGTAAAAATGCTGTGTTTGGTCTTTTTCTGTTGCCTAGCAGGTAAACAGCTTCCTCTAATACAATAAGGTGCACTGAATGTGGAAATTGCTCAATTTTACATGAATGACTTCTTTATATTTTCTTTCTCTGTCCAGGTGTTTGTCTGGGTGTCGAGGTCCACCAAACTCCTCCAGCTCTCCTCGGGAGATCCGGAGACAAAGTCCAGATTGTCTGCAGCCACGAAAAGACCGACTTCTATCTCATGCAGTGGTACCAGAAATCCCCTGGAGACCGAGCTCTGAAACGCATCGGACACGTGTATCACAACAACAGAGAATACGAGGAGTCTTTTAAAGAACATTTTAACATCACTGGTGATATGAGTGGAACGACAGCGAAGAACGGCTCTCTGTTCATACACAACCTGAAGGCCCCTGAGCACAGTGCAGTGTATTACTGCGCAGCCAGTAATGCACAGTGACTGCAGATCCCCTCTCCTTAATACAAAAACTCTCAACCAACCTTTATCAACACTTCTGGTTTTGAATCAGAGCCTGAACAGGCCCCTCCCAGACAGCTGCTCTATGTGATGTCTGCTGTCACATATTCTCTCTTTCCTCTTCAAACCTCGGCTACACATAGATTGGACATGTTGTCTGAAAGCTTTTGAGTAACTTTTATTTTTGTTTTGAGGCAGTCAAAATGATCTTTTTTCTCTTTTTCTGTTGCCTGTCAGGTAAAAAAACCTTTAGCAACAATTAGCTCCTATGAATGTGAAAATTATTTCATTTAATTTCAAATCTGTATTTTCTTTCTCTGTCCAGGTGTTTGTCTGGGTGTCGACGTCCGTCAGTCTCCAGCTGATTTTATTACCAAACCTGGTGGCAGAGTGCAGATTTTCTGCAGCCATGATGAAACAAACTTCAGGTTAATTTCCTGGTACCAGCGGTCACCTGGAGACACAGCTATGAAACTCATTGGATGTTTGTACTTCAAAGATGCCACAATGGAAAATTTCATATGAACAGTTCAGTATCGCTGGAGATTTGGGTGGAAATGAAGCAAAGAACGTCTCACTCACGTTCCAAACATCTGGACGTGAGCACAGTGCGGTGTATTATTGTGCAGCCCGCAAAGAAAGCACAGTGACTGTTCTTCCTTTCTCTTCACATGAAAACTTCTCACACCTTTATCAACATTTATGGTTTTTAATCAGAGCGTGAACAGGCTCCTCCCAGCCAGCTGCTCGTGGTTTGATGTCATTATGTTTCCCGGCCTTTTAAACACTTCCCTTTCCTTTTCAAACATCAGTCAATTCAGTAGAGAAGTCAGTTTATTTATAAGGCTAATGGTGAGTCAGTATGATCTGACTGGTGTGATATAAAGGACGTTTGAGGACTTTTTATGACAAAGTAAAAATGCTGTGTTTGCTCTTTTTCTGTTGCCTAGCAGGTAAACAGCTTCCTCTAGTACAATAAGCTGCGCTGAATGTAGAAATTGCTCAATTTTATATGAATGACTTTTTATATTTTCTTTCTCTGTCCAGGTGTTTGTCTGGGTGTCGAGGTCCACCAAACTCCTCCAGCTCTCCTCGGGAGACCCGGAGACAAAGTCCAGATCGTCTGCAGCCATGAAAAGACCGACTTCTATCTCATGCAGTGGTACCAGAAATCCCCTGGAGACCGAGCTCTGAAACGCATCGGACACGTGCTTCACAACAACAGAGAATATGAGGAGTCTTTCAAAGAACATTTTAACATCACTGGTGATATGAGTGGATCGAGAGCGAAGAACGGCTCTCTGTTAATATACAACCTGAAGGCCCCTGAGCACAGTGCAGTGTATTACTGTGCAGCCAGTAATGCACAGTGACTGCAGATCCCCTCTCCTTAATACAAAAACTCTCAACCAACCTTTATCAACATTTATGGTTTTGAATCAGAGCCTGAACAGGCCCCTCCCAGACAGCTGCTCTATGTGATGTCTGCTGTCTCATATTCTCTCTTTCCTCTTCAAACCTCGGCCACACATAGATTGGACATGTTATCTGAAAGCTTATGAGTAACTTTTATTTTTGTTTTGAGGCAGTCAAAATGATCTTTTTTCTCTTTTTCTGTTGCCTGTCAGGTAAAAAAACCTTTAGCAACAATTAGCTCCTATGAATGTGAAAATTATTTCATTTAATTTCAAATCTGTATTTTCTTTCTCTGTCCAGGTGTTTGTCTGGGTGTCGACGTCCGTCAGTCTCCAGCTGATTTTATCACAAAACCTGGTGACAGAGTGCAGATTTTCTGCAGCCATGATGAAACAGACTTCAGGTACATTTACTGGTACCAGCGGTCACCTGGAGACACAGCTATGAAACTCATTGGTTTTTTGTACTACAAAAGCTGCCTACAATGGAAAATCTATATGAACAGTTCAATATCGCTGGAGATTTGGGTGGAAATGAAGCAAAGAACGTCTCACTCACGTTCCAAACATCTGGACGTGAGCACAGTGCGGTGTATTATTGTGCTGCCAGCAAATAAGGCACAGTGACTGTTCTTCCTTTCTCTTCACACAAAAACTTCTCACACCTTTATCAGCATTCATGGCTTCTAATCAGAGCGTGAACAGGCTCCTCCCAGCCAGCTGCTCGTGGTTTGATGTCATTGTGTTCGCCGGCTTATTACACCCTTTGCTTTCCTTTTCAAACATCAGTCAGTTCAGTAGAGAAGTCAGTTTATTTTTGGTGTGATCTCTTGTGTGATCCGTCTTATATCCCTAAAAACTCTGGCTGGCGTTTCATGAAGGACTTTTTATGTTGAGGGTGTCAAAATGATCCGCTGTGTCTTTTTCTGTTGCCTGGCAGGTAAACAGCTTCCTCAAATACGTAAGCTGCTCTGAATGTGGAAATTGTTTCACTTTGAATGAATGACTTCTTTATTTCTGTCTCTGTTCAGGTGTTTGTCTGGGTGTCGAGGTCCACCAAACTCCTCCAGCTCTCCTCGGGAGACCCGGAGACAAAGTCCAGATCGTCTGCAGCCATGAAAAGGCCGACTTCTATCTCATGCAGTGGTACCAGAAATCCCCTGGAGACCGAGCTCTTAAACGCATCGGACACGTGTATTCCAACAACAGAGAATATGAGGAGTCTTTTAAAGAACATTTTAACATCACTGGTGATATGAGTGGAACGAGAGCGAAGAACGGTTCTCTGTTCATACACAACCTGAAGGCCCCTGAGCACAGTGCAGTGTATTACTGCGCAGCCAGTAATGCACAGTGACTGCAGATCCCCTCTCCTTAATACAAAAACTCTCAACCAACTTTTATCAACACTTCTGGTTTTGAATCAGAGCCTGAACAGGCCCCTCCCAGACAGCTGCTCTATGTGATGTCTGCTGTCTCATATTCTCTCTTTCCTCTTCAAACCTCGGCCACACATAGATTGGACATGTTATCTGAAAGCTTTTGAGTAACTTTTATTTTTGTTTTGAGGCAGTCAAAATGATCTTTTTTCTCTTTTTCTGTTGCCTGTTAGGTAAAAATCTTTTAGCAACAGTTAACTCCTATGAATGTGAAAATTATTTCATTTCAAATCTGTATTTTCTTTCTCTGTCCAGGTGTTTGTCTGGGTGTCGACGTCCGTCAGTCTCCAGCTGATTTTATTACAAAACCTGGTGACAGAGTGCAGATTTTCTGCAGCCATGATGAAACAAACTTCAGGTTAATTAACTGGTACCAGCGATCACCTGGAGACACAGCTATGAAACTCATTGGATATTTGTACTTCAAAGCTGCCACAATGGAAAATTCATATGAACAGTTCAACATCATTGGAGATTTGGGTGGAAATGAAGCAAAGAACGTCTCACTCACGTTCCAAACATCTGGACGTGAGCACAGTGCAGTGTATTATTGTGCAGCCAGCAAAGAAAGCACAGTGACTGTTCTTCCTTTCTCTTCACAGGAAAACTTCTCAAAGCTTTATCAACATTTATGGTTTCTAATCAGAGCGTGAACAGGCTCCTCCCAGCCAGCTGCTCGTGGTTTGATGTCATTATGTTTCCCGGCCTTTTAAACACTTCCCTTTCCTTTTCAAACATCAGTCAATTCAGTAGAGAAGTCAGTTTATTTATAAGGCTAATGGTGAGTCAGTTTGAACTGACTGGTGTGATATAAAGGACGTTTGAGGACTTTTTATGACAAAGTAAAAATGCTGTGTTTGCTCTTTTTCTGTTGCCTAGCAGGTAAACAGCTTCCTCTAATACAATAAGCTGCGCTGAATGTAGAAATTGCTCAATTTTACATGAATGACTTTTTATATTTTCTTTCTCTGTCCAGGTGTTTGTCTGGGTGTCGAGGTCCACCAAACTCCTCCAGCTCTCCTCGGGAGACCCGGAGACAAAGTCCAGATCGTCTGCAGCCACGAAAAGGACCGACTTCTATCTCATGCAGTGGTACCAGAAATCCCCTGGAGACCGAGCTCTGAACGCATCGGACACGTGCTTCACAATGACAGAGAATATGAGGAGTCTTTCAAAGAACATTTTAACATCACTGGTGATATGAGTGGAACGAGAGCGAAGAACGGCTCTCTGTTCATACACAACCTGAAGGCCCCTGAGCACAGTGCAGTGTATTACTGCGCAGCCAGTGATGCACAGTGACTGCAGATCCCCTCTCCTTAATACAAAAACTCTCAACCAACCTTTATCAACATTTATGGTTTTGAATCAGAGCCTGAACAGGCCCCTCCCAGACAGCTGCTCTATGTGATGTCTGCTGTCTCATATTCTCTCTTTCCTCTTCAAACCTTGGCCACACATAGATTGGACATGTTATCTGAAAGCTTTTGAGTAACTTTTATTTTTGTTTTGAGGCAGTCAAAATGATCTTTTTTCTCTTTTTCTGTTGCCTGTCAGGTAAAAAACTTTTAGCAACCGTTAGCTCCTATGAATGTGAAAATTATTTCATGTCATTTCAAATCTGTATTTTCTTTCTCTGTCCAGGTGTTTGTCTGGGTGTCAACGTCCGTCAGTCTCCAGCTGATTTTATCACAAAACCTGGTGACAGAGTGCAGATTTTCTGCAGCCATGACAAAACAGACTTCAGGGTAATTTACTGGTACCAGCGGTCACCTGGAGACACAGCTATGAAACTCATTGGATACTTGAACTACAAAGCTGCCACAATGGAAAATCTATATGAACAGTTCAGTATCACTGGAGATTTGGGTGGAAATGAAGCAAAGAACGTCTCACTCACGTTCCAAACATCTTGACGTGAGCACAGTGCGGTGTATTATTGTGCAGCCAGCAAAGAAAGCACAGTGACTGTTCTTCCTTTCTCTTCACACAAAAACTTCTCAAACCTTTATCAACATTTATGGTTTCTGATCAGAGCATGAACAGGCTCCTCCCAGCCAGCTGCTCGTGGTTTGATGTCATTATGTTTCCCGGCCTTTTAAACACTTCCCTTTCCTTTTCAAACATCAGTCAGTTCAGTAGAGAAGTCAGTTTATTTATAAGGCTAATGGTGAGTCAGTTTGAACTGACTGGTGTGATATAAAGGACGTTTGAGGACTTTTTATGATAAAGTAAAAATGCTGTGTTTGCTCTTTTTCTGTTGCCTAGCAGGTAAACAGCTTCCTCTAATACAATAAGGTGCACTGAATGTGGAAATTGCTCAATTTTACATGAATGACTTTTTATATTTTCTTTCTCTGTCCAGGTGTTTGTCTGGGTGTCGAGGTCCACCAAACTCCTCCAGCTCTCCTCGGGAGACCCGGAGACAAAGTCCAGATCGTCTGCAGCCACGAAAAGACCGACTTCTATCTCATGCAGTGGTACCAGAAATCCCCTGGAGACCGAGCTCTGAAACGCATCGGACACGTGCTTCACAATGATAGAGAATATGAGGAGTCTTTCAAAGAACATTTTAACATCACTGGTGATATGAGTGGAACGACAGCGAAGAACGGTTCTCTGTTCATACACAACCTGAAGGCCCCTGAGCACAGTGCAGTGTATTACTGCGCAGCCAGTGATGCACAGTGACTGCAGATCCCCTCTCCTTAATACAAAAACTCTCAACCAACCTTTATCAACATTTATGGTTTTGAATCAGAGCCTGAACAGGCCCCTCCCAGACAGCTGCTCTATGTGATGTCTGCTGTCACATATTCTCTCTTTCCTCTTCAAACCTCGGCCACACATAGATTGGACATGTTGTCTGAAAGCTTTTGAGTAACTTTTATTTTTATTTTGAGGCAGTCAAAATGATCTTTTTTCTCTTTTTCTGTTGCCTGTCAGGTAAAAAACCTTTAGCAACAATTAGCTCCTATGAATGTGAAAATTATTTCGTTTCATTTCAAATCTGTATTTTCTTTCTCTGTCCAGGTGTTTGTCTGGGTGTCGACGTCCGTCAGTCTCCAGCTGATTTTATCACAAAACCTGGTGACAGAGTGCAGATTTTCTGCAGCCATGACAAAACAGACTTCAGGGTAATTTACTGGTACCAGCGATCACCTGGAGACACAGCTATGAAACTCATTGGATATTTGAACTTCAAAGCTGTTACAATGGAAGATCCATATGAACAGTTCAGTATCGCTGGAGATTTGGGTGGAAATGAAGCAAAGAATGTCTCACTCACGTTCCAAACATCTGGACGTGAGCACAGTGCGGTGTATTATTGTGCAGCCAGCAAAGAAAGCACAGTGACTGTTCTTCCTTTCTCTTCACACAAAAACTTCTCAAACCTTTATCAGCATTCATGGCTTCTAATCAGAGCGTGAACAGGCTCCTCCCAGCCAGCTGCTCGTGGTTTGATGTCATTATGTTTCCCGGCCTTTTAAACACTTCTCTTTCCTTTTCAAACATCAGTCAATTCAGTAGAGGAGTCAGTTTATTCATAAGACTAATGGTGAGTCAGTTTGAACTGACTGGTGTGATATAAAGGACGTTTGAGGACTTTTTATGACAAAGTAAAAATGCTGTGTTTGCTCTTTTTCTGTTGCCTAGCAGGTAAACAGCTTCCTCTTGTACAATAAGCTGCGCTGAATGTAGAAATTGCTCAATTTTATATGAATGACTTTTTATATTTTCTTTCTCTGTCCAGGTGTTTGTCTGGGTGTCGAGGTCCACCAAACTCCTCCAGCTCTCCTCGGGAGACCCGGAGACAAAGTCCAGATCGTCTGCAGCCATGAAAAGGCCGACTTCTATCTCATGCAGTGGTACCAGAAATCCCCTGGAGACCGAGCTCTTAAACGCATCGGACACGTGTATTCCAACAACAGAGAATATGAGGAGTCTTTTAAAGAACATTTTAACATCACTGGTGATATGAGTGGAACGAGAGCGAAGAACGGTTCTCTGTTCATACACAACCTGAAGGCCCCTGAGCACAGTGCAGTGTATTACTGCGCAGCCAGTAATGCACAGTGACTGCAGATCCCCTCTCCTTAATACAAAAACTCTCAACCAACTTTTATCAACACTTCTGGTTTTGAATCAGAGCCTGAACAGGCCCCCTCCCAGACAGCTGCTCTATGTGATGTCTGCTGTCTACATATTCTCTCTTTCCTCTTCAAACCTCGGCCACACATAGATTGGACATGTTATCTGAAAGCTTTTGAGTAACTTTTATTTTTGTTTTGAGGCAGTCAAAATGATCTTTTTTCTCTTTTTCTGTTGCCTGTTAGGTAAAAATCTTTTAGCAACAGTTAGACTCCTATGAATGTGAAAATTATTTCATATTTCAAATCTGTATTTTCTTTCTCTGTCCAGGTGTTTGTCTGGGTGTCGACGTCCGTCAGTCTCCAGCTGATTTCATTACAAAACCTGGTGACAGAGTGCAGATTTTCTGCAGCCATGATGAAACAGACTTCAGGTTAATTAACTGGTACCAGCGGATCACCTGGAGACACAGCTATGAAACTCATTGGATATTTGTACTTCAAAGCTGTCCACAATGGAAAATTCATATGAACAGTTCAACATCATTGGAGATTTGGGTGGAAATGAAGCAAAGAACGTCTCACTCACGTTCCAAACATCTGGACGTGAGCACAGTGCAGTGTATTATTGTGCAGCCAGCAAAGAAAGCACAGTGACTGTTCTTCCTTTCTCTTCACAGGAAAACTTCTCAAAGCTTTATCAACATTTATGGTTTCTAATCAGAGCGTGAACAGGCTCCTCCCAGCCAGCTGCTCGTGGTTTGATGTCATTATGTTTCCCGGCCTTTTAAACACTTCCCTTTCCTTTCAAACATCAGTCAGTTCAGTAGAGAAGTCAGTGTATTTATAAGGCTAATGGTGAGTCAGTTTGACCTGACTGGTGTGATATAAAGGACGTTTGAGGACTTTTTATGACAAAGTAAAAATGCTGTGTTTGGCTCTTTTTCTGTTGCCTAGCAGGTAAACAGCTTCCTCTAATACAATAAGGCTGCAGCTGAATGTAGGAAATTGCTCAATTTTACATGAATGACTTCTTTATATTTTCTTTCTCTGTCCAGGTGTTTGTCTGGGTGTCGAGGTCCACCAAACTCCTCCAGCTCTCCTCGGGAGACCCGGAGACAAAGTCCAGATCGTCTGCAGCCATGAAAAGGCCGACTTCTTTCTCATGCAGTGGTACCAGAAATCCCGTGGAGACCGAGCTCTGAAGCGCATCGGACACGTGCTTCACAACAACAGAGAATATGAGGAGTCTTTCAAAGAACATTTTGACATCACTGGTGATATGAGTGGAACGAGAGCGAAGAACGGCTCTCTGTTCATACACAACCTGAAGGCCCCTGAGCACAGTGCAGTGTATTACTGTGCAGCCAGTAATGCACAGTGACTGCAGATCCCCTCTCCTTAATACAAAAACTCTCAACCAACCTTTATCAACATTTATGGTTTTGAATCAGAGCCTGAACAGGCCCCTCCCAGACAGCTGCTCTATGTGATGTCTGCTGTCACATATTCTCTCTTTCCTCTTCAAACCTCGGCCACACATAGATTGGACATGTTATCTGAAAGCTTTTGAGTAACTTTTATTTTTGTTTTGAGGCAGTCAAAATGATCTTTTTTCTCTTTTTCTGTTGCCTGTCAGGTAAAAAAACCTTTAGCAACAATTAGCTCCTATGAATGTGAAAATTATTTCATTTAATTTCAAATCTGTATTTTCTTTCTCTGTCCAGGTGTTTGTCTGGGTGTCGACGTCCGTCAGTCTCCAGCTGATTTTATCACAAAACCTGGTGACAGAGTGCAGATTTTCTGCAGCCATGACAAAACAGACTTCAGGGTAATTTACTGGTACCAGCGGTCACCTGGAGACACAGCTATGAAACTCATTGGATACTTGAACTACAAAGCTGCCACAATGGAAAATCTATATGAACAGTTCAACATCACTGGAGATTTGGGTGGAAATGAAGCAAAGAATGTCTCACTCACGTTCCAAACATCTGGACGTGAGCACAGTGCGGTGTATTATTGTGCAGCCAGCAAAGAAAGCACAGTGACTGTTCTTCCTTTCTCTTCACACAAAAACTTCTCAAACCTTTATCAACATTTATGGTTTCTGATCAGAGCATGAACAGGCTCCTCCCAGCCAGCTGCTCGTGGTTTGATGTCATTATGTTTCCCGGCCTTTTAAACACTTCCCTTTCCTTTTCAAACATCAGTCAGTTCAGTAGAGAAGTCAGTTTATTTATAAGGCTAATGGTGAGTCAGTTTGAACTGACTGGTGTGATATAAAGGACGTTTGAGGACTTTTTATGATAAAGTAAAAATGCTGTGTTTGCTCTTTTTCTGTTGCCTAGCAGGTAAACAGCTTCCTCTAGTACAATAAGCTGCGCTGAATGTAGAAATTGCTCAGTTTTACATGAATGACTTTTTATATTTTCTTTCTCTGCCCAGGTGTTTGTCTGGGTGTCGACGTTCACCAAACTCCTCCAGCTCTCCTCGGGAGACCTGGAGACAAAGTCCAGATCGTCTGCAGCCATGAAAAGACCGACTTCTTTCTCATGCAGTGGTACCAGAAATCCGCTGGAGACCGAGCTCTGAAACGCATCGGACACGTGTATTACGACAACAGAGAATATGAGGAGCCTTTCAAAAAACATTTTAACATCACTGGTGATATGAGTGGAACGACAGCGAAGAACGGCTCTCTGTTCATACACAACCTGAAGGCCCCTGAGCACAGTGCAGTGTATTACTGTGCAGCCAGTAATGCACAGTGACTGCAGATCCCCTCTCCTTAATACAAAAACTCTCAACCAACTTTTATCAACACTTCTGGTTTTGAATCAGAGCCTGAACAGGCCCCTCCCAGACAGCTGCTCTATGTGATGTCTGCTGTCTCATATTCTCTCTTTCCTCTTCAAACCTCGGCCACACATAGATTGGACATGTTGTCTGAAAGCTTTTGAGTAACTTTTATTTTTGTTTTGAGGCAGTCAAAATGATCTTTTTTCTCTTTTTCTGTTGGCTGTCAGGTAAAAAACCTTTAACAACAATTAGCTCCTATGAATGTGAAAATTATTTCATTTAATTTCAAATCTGTATTTTCTTTCTCTGTCCAGGTGTTTGTCTGGGTGTCGACGTCCGTCAGTCTCCAGCTGATTTTATCACAAAACCTGGTGACAGAGTGCAGATTTTCTGCAGCCATGACAAAACAGACTTCAGGTACATTTACTGGTACCAGCGGTCACCTGGAGACACAGCTATGAAACTCATTGGTTTTTTGTACTACAAAACTGCCACAATGGAAAATCTATATGAACAGTTCAATATCACTGGAGATTTGGGTGGAAATGAAGCAAAGAACGTCTCACTTACGTTCCAAACATCTGGACGTGAGCACAGTGCGGTGTATTATTGTGCTGCCAGCAAATAAGGCACAGTGACTGTTCTTCCTTTCTCTTCACACAAAACTTCTCAAACCTTTGTCAGCATTCATGGCTTCTAATCAGAGCGTGAACAGGCTCCTCCCAGCCAGCTGCTCGTGGTTTGATGTCATTGTGTTCGCCGGCTTATTACACCCTTTGCTTTCCTTTTCAAACATCAGTCAGTTCAGTAGAGAAGTCAGTTTATTTTTGGTGTGATCTCTTGTGTGATCCGTCTTATAACCCTAAACTCTGGCTGGCGTTTCATGAAGGACTTTTTATGTTGAGGGTGTCAAAATGATCCGCTGTGTCTTTTTCTGTTGCCTGGCAGGTAAACAGCTTCCTCAAATACGTAAGCTGCTCTGAATGTGGAAATTGTTTCACTTTGAATGAATGACTTCTTTATTTTCTGTCTCTGTTCAGGTGTCTGTCTGGGTGTCGAGGTCCGTCAGTCTCACTCCGATATCGTCACTAAACCTGGTGACACAGTGCAGATTTTCTGCAGCCATGATGAAACTACCTACAGGTTGATGCTCTGGTACCAGCGGTCACCTGGAGACACAGCTATGGAACTCATTGGACATTTGTACTTCAAAGATGTCACAGTGGAAGATCCATATAAAGAGAATTTTAACATATCTGGAGATCTGAGTGGGACTACAGCAAAGAACGGCTCTCTTATAATCAAACCTGTAGGACAGGAGGACAGTGCAGTTTACTACTGTGCAGCCAGTGAAGCACGCTGATAAAAATCCCCTCTGAACTGTACAAAAACTCTGCACCATCCTACATCGTGGTTTTGAATAAGACAGAATAAACTGCTCCAAGACACCTGCTGCTGTGGTTGTATTATGGTTAGCTGCAGTCGCATCGTCAGTAAATACAACTGTGTATCTATTTTACAAGATTACTAAAATACAAACCTAACCAAATATTAATAAGTTCTGTCATTTCTTTCTGGGAATGAGGTGAAAGGAAGAGCATATATAGAGCCACACGAAGCCACTCCTCTTTTCTACATCATCACTCAACTCTTAATATCATCCATTACTTTAGATCAGCTCAGTGCTTCATGTCAGATCTCTACACGATGATTAGATTTCTCTTCTGTTATTTCCTCGCAGGTAACAACTGCTTCATTCTGAACAACTTCTACTGCTTAACTTTACGTCTGAAATCAATAATCTGTCCCGCTCTGCTCACAGCAGGTGTTTCTCTGGGGGTTCAGATCCATCAGTATCCCCCTGCTCTCATCAGAAAGGCGGGAGATGACGCACAACTTGTCTGTACTCACGGACACACTGACTACACAGTGATGCTGTGGTACCAGAAGTCACCTGGAGACGCAGCTCTGAAACTCATTGGATATGTAGATTACAATAGAGTCAACTATGAAGAAATATATAAAGAGCATGTCAGTATCACTGGAGAGTTAAGTGGGAATACAGCGAAGAATGGTTCTCTGTCCATCCAGGACCTGAAAGAGTCTGAGCACAGCGGGGTGTATTACTGTGCAGCTCGAAATGCACGTTGAGTCAAATCTCCCATCAGCTGCACAAAAACTGATCACCATCTGTTATTAACTGTGGTTTTCACCAGCCAGCTGCAGTCACTGTCTCCATCCTGGGATTTCTACCTCACTTTCTCTCAATGTCTCTGCTCGGTTTGAATGTAATTCACTTTGTGAAATTGCTCATCAACTACCCGCGAGTGAAACTGTTGTTAATTAAAGGAGTCAACATGTGCTCTGATTTCTCTACATCACTTCCTGCCCCTCCTTCTGATCCACAAAGCACAGCAGAGACTCTGACTGGTTCTTCACATTCAACATGAATTCGTCTCATCTCATCGTCTCCATCCTTACTTTGTTCTGGATTAAAGGTATTGTACATTCATGAAGACATTCGTTTTACATTTAATTTGGAATCAACTCTTAAAAAAAATTATAAAGGAATATTTACATCCACTAATCTTTCATTTGAAGGAATTTAATTCAAACACACAATAAGGTTTAATCATCACAGCTCTGCTTAACATTGTGTCTTCATCTCTTTACAGGAGTTCACCTCGATAAAGCAAAACAAGTATTTCAGACTCCACCTGATCTGTTCATGAATCCAGATGGTGAATCCAAGCTGAACTGTTCACATCTAATCTCGAGCTATGACACTATTCTCTGGTACCAGCGCTCACCAGGAGACACTGCTCTGAAGCTGATTGGATTTATGAGTTATAAAAATCCTACTGTTGAGCCATCATATCAGAGCCACTTTAATGTGAGTGGAGATGGAGAGAAAGAAGCTTATCTTCACATCCTGAAAGCGAGACACCCTGAACACAGCGGAGAATATTTTGCAGCAGCAAGTATGCACAGTGATAAAGTCAGTGACTGTCTCGTACAAAAACCTCCATAATAACCCAGCAGATAACAGCACACCACCAGGAAACCACTGACACCATGTGACACAGCAGCAACACCAGTTATAACTGCTTCATTACAGCAGCACTGCTCTGCAGTGAGGTACAGTAGATAATAATAAAGAAAGAGCATGATAATAGATTTAATTAATATATAGTCATGTAATGATACACAGTAGTAATGGTAAAAAGATCATTGTAATTTTTCATCCATCACAGTCACACAAAGGTCGTCTTCAATCTGCTGTCACATATAATAAAGGAATTATATGTGACAGCAGATTGAAGACGTAGAGTGCATACAAAGTAAACATGCTGTGTTTGGCCTTTTTCTGTTGCCTTGCAGGTAAACAGCTTCCTCTAATACAATAAGCTGCACTGAATGTAGAAATTGTTTTGATTTAAAGGAATGACTTCGATATTTTCTTTCTCTGTCCAGGTGTTTGTCTGGGTGTCGAGGTCCGTCAGTCTCCAGCTGATTTTATCACAAAACCTGGTGACAGAGTGCAGATTTTCTGCAGCCATGATGAAACAGACTTCAGGTACATTTACTGGTACCAGCGGTCACCTGGAGACACAGCTATGAAACCATTGGATATTTGTACTACAAAGGTGCCACAATGGAAAATCTATATGAACAGTTCAATATCACTGGAGATTTGGGTGGAAATGAAGCAAAGAACGTCTCACTCACGTTCCAAACATCTGGACGTGAGCACAGTGCGGTGTATTATTGTGCAGCCAGCAAAGAAAGCACAGTGACTGTTCTTCCTTTCTCTTCACACAAAAACTTCTCACACCTTTATCAACATTTATGGTTTCTAATCAGAGCGTGAACAGGCTCCTCCCAGCCAGCTGCTTGTGGTTTGATGTCATTATGTTCACCGACTTGTTACACCCTTTGCTTTCCTTTTCAGACATCAGTCAGTTCAGTAGAAGGAGTCAGTTTATTTTTGGTGTGATCTCTTGTGTGATCCGTCTTATATCCCTAAAAACTCTGGCTGGCGTTTCATTAAGGACTTTTTAGGTTGCGGGAGTCAAAATGATCCGCTGTGTCTTTTTCTGTTGCCTGGCAGGTAAACAGCTTCCTCAAATACAATAAGCTGCTCTGAATGTGGAAATTGTTTCACTTTAGATTAATGACTTCTTTATTTTCTGTCCCTGTTCAGGTGTTTGTCTGGGTGTCGAGGTCCGTCAGTCTCACTCTGATCTCGTCACAAAACCTGGTGACACAGTGCAGATTTTCTGCAGCCATGACGAAACTGACTACAGGGTGATGCTCTGGTACCAGCGGTCACCTGGAGACACAGCTATGAAACTCATTGGATATTTGAACTTCAAAGCTGTTACAATGGAAGATCCATATAAAAAGAATTTTGATATATCAGGAGATACGAGTGGGACTACAGCAAAGAACGGCTCTCTTATAATCAAACCTGTAGGACAGGAGGACAGTGCAGTTTACTACTGTGCAGCCAGTGAAGCACGCTGATAAAATTTCCCTCTGAACTGTACAAAAACTCTGCACCATCCTACATCGTGGTTTTGAATAAGACAGAATAAACTGCTCCAAGACACCTGCTGCTGTGGTTGTATTATGGTTAGCTGCAGTCGCATCGTCAGTAAATACAACTGTGTATCTATCATATAGGGTTACTAAAATATAAACCAAACCAAAGATTAATTAATTCTGTCATTTCTTTCTGGGAATGAGGTGAAAGGAAGAGCATATATAGAGCCACACGAAGCCACTCCTCTTTTCTACATCATCACTCAACTCTTTATATCATCCATTACTTTAGATCAGCTCAGTGCTTCATGTCAGATCTCTACACGATGATTAGATTTCTCTTCTGTTATTTCCTCGCAGGTAACAACTGCTTCATTCTGAACAACTTCTACTGCTTAACTTCACGTCTGAAATCAATAATCTGTCCCGCTCTGCTCACAGCAGGTGTTTCTCTGGGGGTTCAGATCCATCAGTATCCCCCTGCTCTCATCAGAAAGGCGGGAGATGACGTACAACTTGTCTGTACTCACGGACACACTGACTACACAGTGATGCTGTGGTACCAGAAGTCACCTGGAGACGCAGCTCTGAAACTCATTGGATATGTAGATTACAATAGAGTCAACTATGAAGAAATATATAAAGAGCATGTCAGTATCACTGGAAAGTTAAGTGGGAATACAGCAAAGAATGGTTCTCTGTCCATACAGGACCTGAAAGAGTCTGAGCACAGCGGGGTGTATTACTGTGCAGCTCGAGATGCACGTTGAGTCAAATCTCCCATCAGCTGCACAAAAACTGATCACCATCTGTTATTAACTGTAGTTTTCACCAGCCAGCTGCAGTCACTGTCTCCATCCTGGGATTTCTACCTCACTTTCTCTCAATGTCTCTGCTCGGTTTGAATTCACTTTGTGAAACTGCTCATCAACTACCCGCCAGTGAAACTGTTGTAATTCAATTAAAGGAGTCAACATGTGCTCTGATTTCTCTACATCACTTCCTGCCCCTCCTTCTGATCCACAAAGCACAGCAGAGACTCTGACTGGTTCTTCACATTAAACATGAAGCCGTCTCATCTCATCGTCTCCATCCTGACTTTGTTCTGGATTAAAGGTATTGTACATTCATGAAGACATTCGTTTTACATTTAATTTGGAATCAACTCTTTAAAAAAATCATAAAGGAATATTTACATCCACTAATCTTTGATTTGAAGGAATTTCATTCAAACACACAATAAGGTTTTATCATCACAGCACTGCTTAACACTGTGTCTTCATCTGTTTACAGGAGTTCACCTCGATAAAGCAAAACAAGTATTTCAGTCTCCACCTGATCTCTTCATGAATCCAGATGGTGAATCCAAGCTGAACTGTTCACATCTAATCTCGAGCTATGACACTATTCTCTGGTACCAGCGCTTACCGGGAGACACTGCTCTGAAGCTGATCGGATTTATGAGGTATAAAAGTCCTACTGTTGAGACATCATTTCAGAGCCACTTTGATGTGAGTGGAGATGGAGAGAAAGAAGCTTATCTTCACATCCTGAAAGCGAGACACCCTGAAGACAGTGGAGAATATTTTGCAGCAGCAAGTATGCACAGTGATAAAGTCAGTGACTGTCTCGTACAAAAACCTCCATAATAACCCAGCAGATAACAGCACACCACCAGGAAACCACTGACACCATGTGACACAGCAGCAACACCAGTTATAACTGCTTCATTAAGCAGCACTGCACTGCAGTGAGGTACAGTAGATAATAATAAAGATCATGATGATAGATTTAATTAATATATAATCATGTAATGATACACAGTAGTAAAGGTAAAAAGATCAGTATAATTTTTCATCCATCACAGTCACACAAAGGTCGTCTTCAATCTGCTGTCACATATAAGCACTGAATGTAGAAATTGTTTTGATTTAAAGGAATGACTTCGATATTTTCTTTCTCTGTCCAGGTGTTTGTCTGGGTGTCGACGTCTGTCAGTCTCCAGCTGATTTCATAACAAAACCTGGTGACAGAGTGCAGATTTTCTGCAGCCATGACAAAACAGACTTCAGGGTAATTTACTGGTACCAGCGATCACCTGGAGACACAGCTATGAAATTCATTGGATATTTGTACTGCAAAGGTGTCACAATGGAAAATCCATATGAACAGTTCAATATTACTGGAGATTTGGACGGAAATGAAGCAAAGAACGTCTCACTCACGTTCCAAACATCTGGACTTGAGCACATTGCGGTGTATTTTTTAATTTTTTTAATTTGTATTATTTATCTTCGATACTATTTTATTTTATTTATTATTATCTTATGCATTTTATCCTTTTAACTGTTCACTTCATTAAATTATCTTTTGTCAGGGTTTTTATCCTATCTTATGTTTTTAGTTTTTAAGGGTTAACTCCAGAGTTTCCTCAGGGGGGTCCTCCACACTGGGAGCTGTGTCTGGGATGCTGCTGGGGGTGCTGTCCCTGGGTCCCTTTGGCCCAGCCAGTCGTTGTCTGTCAGGGTGGGGGGCCTGGGCACTGGTGCCCCCCGTGGCACAGCCTGTGACTCCTCCCTGTGTGGACGGCCGAAAGGTGGCATTTCCTCAATCCTCAGTGCCTTGCCATGTCTCCTTATTTCCTGTAGTAAGAGTGTGTGTGTGTGTGTGTGTGTGTGTGTGTGTGTGTGTGTGTGTGTGTGTATGTGTGTGTACGTATGTGTGCATGTATATAGTACGGAGGGTGGGAGGGAGGGGCTTTCTTTATTATTGTTTTATGTTTCCTGTGTAAAGCACTTTGTGCTACATACTCATGTATGAAAAGTGCTTTATAAATAAAGTTGATTGATTGATTGATTACTGTGCTGCCAGCAAATAAAGCACAGTGACTGTTCTTCCTTTCTCTTCACACAAAAACTTCTCAAACCTCTATCAGCATTCATGGCTTTAATCAGAGCGTGAACAGGCTCCTCCCAGCCAGCTGCTCGTGGTTTGATGTCATTATGTTTCCCGGCCTATTACACCCTTTGCTTTCCTTTTCAAACATCAGTCAGTTCAGTAGAAGGAGTCACTTTATTTTTGGTGTGATCTCTTGTGTGATGTGTCTTATATCCCTAAAAACTCTGGCTGGCGTTTCATGAGGGACTTTTTATGTTGAGGGGGTCAAAATGATCCGCTGTGTCTTTTTCTGTTGCCTGGCAGGTAAACAGCTTCCTCAAATACAATAAGCTGCTCTGAATGTGGAAATTGTTTCACTTTAAATTAATGACTTCTTTATTTTCTGTCCCTGTTCAGGTGTCTGTTTGGGTGTCGAGGTCCGTCAGTCTCACTCTGATCTGGTCACAAAACCTGGTGACACAGTGCAGATTTTCTGCAGCCATGACAAAACTGACTACAGGGTGATGCTCTGGTACCAGCGGTCACCTGGAGACACAGCTATGAAGCTCATTGGACATTTAAACTTCAAAACTGTTACAATGGAAGATCCATATAAAGAGAATTTTAATATTTCTGGAGACATGAGTGGGACTACAGCAAAGAACGGCTCTCTTATAATCAAACCTGTTGGACAGGAGGACAGTGCAGTTTACTACTGTGCAGCTCGAGAAACACGCTGACAAAATTTCCCTCTGAACTGTACAAAAAGTCTGCACCATCCTACATCGTGGTTTTGAATGAGACAGAATAAACTGCTCCAAGACACCTGCTGCTGTGGTTGTATTATAGTGGAGCAGATTAGTGGCATATTTCAAGATGGCTGCTATTTATGTCAAATGCTCATTATGTCAATCGTTCAAACAGTGATGTAGGCATAACATTTTGTGAAAATACTCTCTTAAGAATGTTTTTTGGAAAACGGTGCTTGTCCCTCAAAAATTCAAGATGGCAACCATTTTTCAAGATGGCCGCCATTTCTCTTTAATCCTTACATCAATTTTTCAAATGGTGATGCTATCATCAAATTTGGTGCAAATATTCGTCAGGGAACATTCTCATGGAAAAAGGTGTGTGCCACTCAAAAATTCAAGATGGAGACCATTTTCAAGATGACCACCATTTCTGTCAGAGCTCAATTTAGTGAGTTAAGGAAGGTTTTGTTTAATAGAGTGAATGACATTACACAAACAAGGCACACTGGTGACTTCACTGCTGTGGAACTCAGTTGATCTAGTTTTACTTACACTGTAGTTCTTGACTAGAAGTAATAGTATCGCTAAGTTTAGTGTCCCAAATGATGTCTAACAGCCCCTTATCAATTAGCTAGTAATAGATGTAGTTAGATAGCCGCACCTGATTTGACAGGTTGTGCCAGCGCGGGAGAGCCGAGCCAAGGGTAAGTGGGGCAATACATGACTTGTTCGTGTATAGCTACTTACCTGGAAGGTGTACAGATCACACAGGATTTAAATGGCACTGGATGAATGATCGGGCTAGGTGTAGGTGACCCAAACCTAGTTGTATCTCATACCCATACGTGTACTATGTCAATGATTGAGGTGCCTGGCAAACCTGGGACATTTTCCCTGAGGCCTCTCTTATCTTCAGCAAACTAAGTCAATACCCTCCTGTTCTGACTGATAGTGACCTGGAGATCCTTGAGAAGTTTGTGGTCCTGCTGTATGATCAAGCACAGCTGTTAGTGTAGATGAGGCTTGACTTGACATGTTTGCCCGAAAGCAGAGGCCATATGAAGCCTGGGGATGAAAAGCTTGGTGAACAATGGGGAGTCTTCTGGACAGCAAATGCACCAGTTGCAGAAAGTTGTGAACAACTAGCCAAGTGTGGCTGCAAATCAGAGTGCCGTGGAAGATGCAAATGGTTTAGATTGGGTTTCACTTGCACGAACTGTGCAATTGCAAATGTGAATAAAAAAGTAAGTAGCCTTGCGGTGGGCCGAAAGCCAATTTCCTGACTCTGGACCGTGATGTATATATACACCTTCCTGGATATGTTGCCCCCAATACAACACTTGCTGACTGCCAAGCAGGGAGGCATTGGCTACCATTTTAACAGGCTTTATTATGACTCAGCAGGGCACAACCTCTCAATCTCAGGTTGGACACTCTAACCACAAGGCCTTTGAGCTGTTAAAAATGTGAATAGAACTTATGTTTTTTTTTTCAATTCTTCCTTTTAACGCAGCCCCAACAGAGTACACTATTAAAGCAACACCCACCTTGAAAAATGAATCTTGAATTTTTGCGATTGCCTTTTTCTAAAAGTGTGGCCATATTTTTGCAAATTTTTGTAGTGTACATACTACCGAAATGACGGCCATCTTGGAAAAGGTCTCCATTTTGAATTTTTTATTGGCCATCCAATTTTTCCAAAAAATGTCCTTAACAGAGTATTTGTGGCATATTTTCTGTATCACTATTTGGAAACAGTGGCAATGAACATAGGACAGGAATGGCAGCCATCTTGAAAAATGGTTTCCATCCAGAATTTTATTGGCCCTTCCTCTCTGGACAGCACCTTGCCATGGTGGAGAGGCTTGTGTACTCCAATGAACCTGAGAACTATGCTGGCGGGGATTTTATATCCCTGGCAAGTTTAACTAAGCCGGACAGGTCAAAGGAGAGGAGGCAGACAAAGCAGACATTATGACTATTTGACAGAAATGGTGGCCATCTTGAAAATGGTCACGATCCTGAATTTATGAGGGACAAACATCTTTTTCCATTAACATGTCCTTTAGAGAGTATTTGTATCAAACGTTATGCTTGGATCACTGTTTGAATAATTGATATAATAAGCATTAGCAAGCAACATGTTCCTTGAAGAGTATTTCGGCCTAATTTTATGCTTGCATCGCCATTTGAACAATTGAAATAATTAATATTCGAAAGGAACGGTGGCTATCTTTAAAAATAGGGGCCATCTTGAATTTTTGAGGGACAAGCACCTTTTTCCATTAACATGTCCTTTAGAGAGTATTTGTATTTGTATAAAAGTTTATGCTTGGATCACTGTTTGAATATCTGATATAATAAGCATTGAATAGCAATGGCGGCCATCTTGAAAAATGGCTGCCAAATTGAATTTTTTCAAACACCTTTTTCCAAAATAGTGGCCCTTAGAGAGTATCTGTGCCAAATTTCATGCTTGTATACCAAAGTGAACATTTTTTTTTTACTAATCTGCTGCACTAATAGGATTCTCACAGCAGTCAGGAAATAAAAGACTGTCGATGGCCAGAGGTTGTCGGCCTTGGTGTTTTTCCTGTGGTTTATTTCTGTGTTGTAAAGATTGGAAGCAGGAAGGAGGCCATTGACCTTCACAACAGAAGAGTGAGAGATTTTCGCCCAGCAGACGATCTTCTTTAAGCTATTTATCTGCTAAAACAATGCCAGACAGTTCAGCCCGACGCTTACACCTGTCTTATTTGCAAGACAAAAACAGCACAAGATTCAGTGTCTTGGAAACTAATCTTGTAAATGAAACTCATAAAAGAGTGGAAATGGTCTAATCTTCCTCTTACATTACAACTCACAGATTGTCCCAACAATCTCAGAGGATATGTGGTTGTTTTATTCCATTTCTTCTGTTTCAAAGTCCAGACAAAAGATGTAGACAACAAAGAAGGCCAGCCCAGCTCTGTTGTTCCTCTTTACATGGTTACCAGCCGTCTTGTTGCTCCCTGTAGTAAGAAACAGTTGTTAAGATGTTTACTAAGAGGACATCATCGCAGTAGGCGGTAACATACGTGTTACCTTGGACTCCCCTCAGTTTCCCCTATTTATGTGCGTGTGAATCTCATTGTTGGTGGGAACATCATTCAGGCTGGTGTTTTAAGGCCAGAGGGAGGCTCCCAGTTCATTAGAGCCGTGTTTCGAGGGTTGGAGTAAGAGATTCATAGAGTTTCAGGGCGAAAGGGCCACGAGGTAACGGTAGTGGAGTGGCTGAGCTAAAACAAACCGGAGGGACAATCCTTGGAAGATGGCACCTGCCAGTGTGGTTTTTGCCTGGTTACTGTTCACCATGAGGATGGTCACCTCGGCAGTGTATCTGGAGTCCAAGGAGAAGGGTGAGCTCACACCTCACATCAAACGAGCAGGAACCAAAGGTCAAGTGTCAAACTAACTGATTTTTAAAGGAGTCATTAGAGAGAGATTTTTCATATTGACAATTATTTGTTTAGCTTGTTTTAGTTTGCAGGGGCTTTGTAGTGTTCTCCAAATACTTAGTCGAGTAAAACATTCCTTAAGGTGTTGCCAGTTTCTGTCACATCAGCTACAGTCACATATGATATTATGCATTTAAAATAGAAACACAATACAATTGCACATTATTCAAAATCTTACCAAATGCAAGGTCAAGATTATCAAAAGTCTAAGTACTCGTGCAGCAGAATGACCCGTCAGACTTCAGTTTTAATCATTCATTTTAATTTAATAGCTGGTCAACGTAGAGCTTGTTTTAACTACATGATGTAACATCTCATATTTTATTTGATATTTTAAGTGTTTTGTGTGTAAAATCTAATTTTGCAAACGAACTTCGGTAGTCAGATAAAAGATGTAGTGTAAAAATTATACGGATATGTAGTTGAGCAGAAGCATAAAGGAGCAGAAAATGTAGAGATACTACAGTACTTTAGTGAATGTTTCTTTCCACCACTGACTTTTAGATTTTGCATGTTAAATATATGGATTCATCCAAGAATTAACATAAAAGTGTGTAAACATACACAAATTAATGGAATATAATAGGACGAATGTTGACTCTCTGAATCAATTATTTTTGTGCCAGTAGTTAAAATAATCTGTTCTGATCTTCTTTCTATTAGTGCTCAATGAAACTGTCATCTGTACAAACAACAGTATGGCGATTTTTATCCCCAGAGCTTTTTTCCTCAACAAAGTGCCTCCAGTTCCAGTAAGTGAGCGGCAGCAAAACTCAAAAGCTTTGACATTCCCACACACTGATATCCTAAATTGTTTGCAGTGAGATTTTTCCCCGCAACTGATTTTTCTTATTGTCCGTTTCATGTTTAGGTTTGGGATTTGCATTTGAATGACCCGAATTGCCGCGGCGTCGAAGTCGGATACGGCTACGATTACAGCTTAAAGACGAACCTCTCCGACTGCGGGACAATAATGGTATCACCTCTGATCTTTGGCTCGACATTTGCATTAAAGTCAGTGAGGACTTGTTAGTCAGGAAGTGTCTTCAGGAGTCAAACTAATCAAACGTTGCACGTGAACTCAGACATCAAGAAGAACTCAGAACAAAAGATATGAAGACAAACTACCAATATTGAACACATACGATCATCATAATAAATCAGCTATTTTACAATGTCTGCGGTTGTTGTGGGAACTTGTCGTCCAATCAGGATCCTTTTTTGTAACGCAGGGAGCCAAATCCTCAATTAAAGAATAATCCTGCACCCATTTTAACCCTGCATTAATTGATTTTTTAAAGGTCAACAATACAGTCACAAAGATCTTTTTAAGCATTAAACATCAGCCTTATTTAGTAAATCAATCAATGGAATTACATTTAAATAGCAGTAAGAATAGCTTGAATCAAACCAGACTCTCATGCGGGCCCAGTTCTAGGCATGGGCACGGGGCGGCAATGCCCCCCCAAATGCTTTGGCTGCCCCACCAAACCGACCCCGCTTCATTCCGGAAAAAAAAAAAAAAAAAAACTTCTAACGTTTTCAAACCAGCCGTCAGAGAAAAGGGTGAATGAATTGTTGGGTTTAAAGGTCAGACATTTATATTGAAACATGAAGCTGTCCGAGTTTGTCTCTGTCCCGCTCTGCAGCATGGGAAGCGTCACACAGGCAGGCTACGTATCGGTTGTGAAGCGGGTTTCAACTTTCAACCCTTGCCAGCCCAGCTGTTAGTCCTGTTGGCCCATGAGCCTCACCCACCCCACCGACAGGATTAAACAACACACATTCAAGAGAGACTTGGGCTCAAAAGTGTGTGTTCTTACCGTGCGTCAAAAGTTCTATCTGCCAGTTGCGCAATATTTAGGTTTATATTCCATTTAATATTAGATAACAAATTATAATTGGGCATTGATAAAGTTGTCCTCCTACATCGGGGAGGTGAAGGTGGGTTTAAAATGTAAAATGCCAATTACATTGTAGCTTCAAATTTAAATCGAAAATATGTTAGTAGACTGACATCAATAATTAGTTGGCTACAGAATTTGTTTTCTTCGTCAATCCAGAAAAATAATTCCCGTTAGAGCTTTGCCGATGGAACCACGGCGAATCTGCCATGCTTACGTCTGGGTTGGCATCATAGACTGGTAGGCATACAAAAAAACGTCATCCCTATGGCACTTAAAACAGTAGCAGTTGGTGACCCATCAACATTTCTTACTGCCCCCACAATCAAGGCAGTCTAGAACCGGGCCTGCTCTCATGCCAGTTTTCCCCCCGAAATCTGTGACGTAAATGTGGACTGTGAGGCTCTGTGTTCACATGGACTTAGCTCATAGCAAAGAACAATAAGATGGACAGAGAAAGGCACATACATACAAGGAGTGAAGAGAAAGGAAAGGGGTGGGGGGTGTGGCGTGTATGTCAAGAGAGAAGGACGGCGTTGTTCCTTTTGCCTAAAACAGTGCAGGACCTTATTCAGAGAAGGAAGGGGACCCTGAATGGCCTTGCAGTTCTAATTATCAGGATTTACATGGAAATGATGATAATTTGTTGATGTTCAATGAAAAGAAAGGCCCTAAATCATCGGCCAACCAGCTCCCTCGTTATTTTAATCCAGCCACTCTCAAAGATTTAAACTTCGGCAAGGATTAAATCCCTACTTCAGCCCTACAAAGTGTCCTTGAATTGTTTGCTTGGAATGCATTTTTATTTTCTTTGTAAAGCAAGCGAAAGGTTAAAAGAGCTTTCTGCTGGGAGGAAATCTCCCACTTCTCCACCTCAGCAGTTTTTACAAGGTTTTTGCTCATAGCGGCTGAGGACAGGAAGCCTGCTCCGGATTAGGTGACTGTTGCCAAAGAAGAAGAATGCCAGAGCTGTCAATCTTGCTTTCACCTTGAACTTCGAATGTTTTTAAACCAGCCGTCAGAGAAAAGGGTGAATGAATGGTTGGGTTTAAAGGTCAGACATTTATTTTGAAACATGAAGCCATTTTATGGTTTCTCCTACGTCAGCTGCCAACAGTTGAATATTGAGCAGCGTCGCTCACATTTACAGTGTGTGAGAGGATGATGACTGTAGAGGTTACAGCACAGGGAGAGAGAGGTTACGTAAAGGAACCTCAATGGCTCCTGTTGCGTTTTAATGTGAGTCTCACAACTGGAAATCACAGCAGTGCTCTAAGCCCATCTTACGTCACGTCATTCTCAATGGCGTGCACAGACATTTTGGGGGGCAGGTGCTCAGTGAAAAATAAGGGCACTTTATGCGGCATGTAGAACTGACGGCTGCCTTATTGTAGCAGTGTGAGATTTAAAAAATAAGCCTACTGCTTCCCTGCTGTAGCTGCCTAGAATAGAATAATAATAGTTTTAGTAATAGCCTATTTTTTAAAGTTGAATATAGCCTATTAAGGTAAATACAAGATTACTGCAAGTCTTGTAACATAGAAATAACTTGTTGGTACAAAATAATATAATTAGCTAAAATAGCTTAATGTCTAATGTAGTACAGCCAAACCACTTTGTGTAGTTAAAATAAAATGGGGACAGCTTTTAAGATATTTCAGTAAAATTAGAGGAACAGTTCAACTTTAAAATCTGAGCTTTAAAATGCCCTAAACAGTGAACATGACTCTTGACTCTGACCTTTCATCTTCATCTTCCTCTTCCTCCTTGCTGCTGGTGGATGCTTTTATCCAGGAGAGCAGAGAGCTGCTCCCCTGGGCTGCCTGCTGTAGCTCCCTTTCTTTTTCCTGTCTTACCCCTCCGTTTTGGCATTATGCTGCAATTGGTAAATAAAAAGAGACCAACAATATGAATAAGACTGTTTGGTTATATTTCAACAAGACACAGGGCTACTTTTTCTGCAGGCAATTGGGAATTGCCTGTTTGTCATTTAGCAAATAAATTACTGCAAGTGTTAATTATGTAGCCTAATGTAAACCTACACAATAGCCTACTAAATATTCATCATAAGTAAGTATACTGATAGATACACATGCTGTAGGATACCAATGACAAACTCTACCGGTGGTCATCATCACGTCATATCTATTATTGATTTTGGGTAGCGTCTAGCTTGTTAAGCAGGTGAGCAGTCGGCTAATGTATGCCCAGCTGTGTGGCGTTGAGACAGGCTACTTCACAACAGAAACAAATAAATGCGAGTTATAGCTTGGCAACTGAGGATTAGGGGGCAAACAACACACTCGACTCGATTCATTTATGTGTTACCTAGTGTTGTGTCGTTTGCGAACGTGTCGTTCAAACGAACAAATCTTTTGAGAGAACGAAGTGAACGAAATCACTTCAAGAACTGATTCGTTCCTTTCTCAGTTCAGTTGAGCTCAGCCGCGAGCATGCCGGCCGGGAGTGGAACTGCCGCGACTCACACAGAGAACTGTGAGGACGTAATTCACGTTCGCGCTGTGATACGTTCATGATTCGTGAACCTACTGCAGACAGAGAACTGTCGCTGAGGACGTGATTCTCATTCACGTACTGTGCTGAAAGTGGCGCTGTGTCACTCACCCACTCACTCAGGGCAGAGGAGTTGATTCAAGTCCAGTAACTGTACTGCTAAAATTAGCGCTGTGTTGCTAACATCCGTGTAGCATCATGTTAAGTGATTTTACTGCACAGTAAAAGTCACTCACGTTCGCGAACGTGATTCTCAGCAGGTAACGTAATTCACGTGAGGACGTGAATCACGTTCGTGCTGTCACTCACTCATGATTCGCGTCGCTGAGGACGTGATTCTCGTTCAGGTACTATGCCGAAAGTGGCGCTGTGTCAGTCAGTCACTCACTGAGGGCAGAGGAGTTGATTCACGTTCAGTGACCGTACTGCTAAAACTAGCACTGTGTTGCTAACATCCGTGTAGCATCATGTTAATTGATTTTACTGTACACAGAGGACACTTTCACCGTGTCATAATTTTAGTGCATGTATACCACTCAAAGCAGCGCTGCGTCTCCCGCGAATGATTGTGTACTATGGTCCGTGAACGCACCATCTCTCAGTAAGTGAACGTGAACCTCAGGGCTGAATCATGAACTGAATGACGGGTCGTTTGGCTGCTTATCAGTTCAGGGGGTTGGAGAGCACTGAACGATTCGGTGAACAAATCTTTTGAATGAATCATTTTAATGAACGGATTCTAAAGATTCAGTACAGTAAAAAGAACTGCCGTTCCCATCACTAGTGTTACCTGGCTGGTGGGCAGGGGAGGAGGTGTGTTTGGGCTGCAGCTGTGCACTGTCTGCTGCTACAACGCGCCTCCATTTGTCTGCTCTGCGCGTTCACGTTGACAGAGGTGTGTGCGGGTGGGGTGGGGGGTAGAGGGAATATTAATTGGGGCATTATTATCACGCGCGTTTAATCGACGATCACTTATAGATGATCATGTCAGCATGGGCCACCAAAAAAAAAAAAAAACGAACTTTCAAAAGGGCACTTGCTTGGTCCAGAGGGCAAAGGGCAGGTGCTTTAGCACCACCCAGTGTCTACCTGTGCCCGCCACTGGTCATTCTCATGCATCATGTTGCCCACAGTCACACATAAAGTGTACAGGGGACTTACTGTCATTTATCCTGGACTTTTGTGCTGTATTTCAAGTAGAACTTTGACAGTTAGTCAATTAATTGCATAACTGAAAGTAATAAATTCAACCTGCAGCTGTTTTAATAATCAATTAATCATTTTAACACATTTTTCAAGCACAAATATCAAACTTTTGATTGTTTCAGGTTCATAAATGTGACAATGTGTTGCTTTTCTCTGTCATACATTGAAGTAAACTAAAACATACTGGGTAAAGATTCAGTTAATTGGATAAGTTGATAATGAATGTAATTATTTACTTGCAGCACTAATGTCATATTTAAGAATAATATGCTTTACTTTTTTATTTTTTGTTAACCCATTAATGTATAATTAGATTTTTATTATGTTAAGGAAGGCCAAGAAGATTTTTTTTCTTATCTGAGGTAGAAACCACATTTTCTGTGAAACTGTCAAAATCAAATGTTCACATATTTATTATGTCTTAACTGGGGGACAAAGTCGATTTTCTTTAAAAAATGAAATAAATAAAGAGAAACAATTGCTAGAGAAATGAATTGCACGTAGAGATTAACACATCTCTTGATTGTTTTTCCACTGACTTTTATATTTTTCTTTCCCTCCTCAGGCATCAAATGACACGCACATCATGTTCATAAACACTATACACAACAACGTTTCAGACGTCATAACAAGAAACTACATCAACATAACATTTGTGTGCTGCTACCCCATCAACTACACGGTCCAACAGCCAAACGGAGAAAACATGATCAGAGTTGATGTTAAGTAAGTGTTCCTAATAAAGCAGATTTACTGCTGAACTGACAGGGAAATGTAATTCCCTCTTTAATCGTGTTCTCTCTACAGACCCATCACTCTGAACACAGAGGATGGGAAATTTTCAGTGTCAATGTTGCTGTACAAGGACGAAGCCTTTGAGGACCGATGGACCACCGTGCCATCGCTGACGCTGGAGGACGAAATCTTTGTGAAAGTTTTCATGGTAAATGATCGTTACAGACAAGGAACATTACTGTGTTTATTTGAACTTCATGCTTACACCTCACACTGACCTGATCATTGTGTATGCTGAGCTAGAGCTCGGTGACATGGCCTTAAAATTATATTGCTGTATTTTAAAGCTGCATTGCGAAACAGAATTCAATCTTAATTTGGAAATCTCCTCAAAAGCACGTCATAAATGCAAGGACTCGATGACAAAAATCAAATATCACAATATTTGTGACCAAATGTTTTGATATCAGTATTAATCTAAGACGTTGTATTCTGTGTACTGACTATTGACAGTTATTTTGGGATACGCTTATGCGTGTTACACGATCTTGAGCAAGATGTTGTGCGGCAGGATGTTCCAAGAGATGTTGGAAGTCCAACAACACTCCACCGGTGACCAGACAGTAATTTGAGTGTTGTCACAACCCCTCTCTGTCCGGCTGTTGTTTACATACTGTGAATCATAATTTTGTGTTATAGTGTGGAAGTGCATTAATTGTGTGACTCGACCTTTAACCAACCTTGTCTGTCTGTTTTCGTAGATACCGGCTCACCTGATGCTGCAGATAGAGAGATGCTGGGCGACACCAACCAGCGATCCTAACAGCTACATCCAGTACACCTTCATCAGTGACAGGTCAGAATAGTTTGAGTTGATTTTATAATAAGAGCAGAAAGAAAAATAGAGGTTTACACTGACAAAACCTAAACAAAGTAAGAATACATATAGGTCAAGACTCCCATCTTGCACAAGATATCTGATAGATGGCATGTTGAAACCTGCTTGTGGAAAGCTGTCAGGCCCTGTTGTTTCACCACACTTGCAAACAGCTCTAAGTCCTCTTAAGGGAGCTCTGTTGAAATCTGAAATAAGAGAATTTGTTGCTTAGAGAGCGAGGGCCAGACAACAGCTCTCAGAGGCGGTCATGTGACCGCTGTCTGAGAGGCCATATGCGTTTCAGTTCAACAGCTGCGCATGTCCTTGACAACCAGGCAGTATTTGGTACTGTTTGCAACAGCAGGGCAATGAAATGCCGGGGGGAAAAGAAAATACTCAAACAAATCTGTCTCTCGCTTGGGGAGTGTTGACATTATTTCTTAGCTTTGCACTTCATCACATGAGCTGACATCTGCTCCCGTAGAGTACAGTATTTCATTATAGATTTAAATCTCACTACCACCACCAGGCCGCCCTGACTGCTTCTTTGTCTCCCCCCCCCCGTAGCTGCCCGGTGTGGTCAAACAAACAGATCCTGAGCGAGCTGAGGAACGGCGAGGGTCCGGAGGCCACGTTCAGGATACAAATGTTGAAGTTTGTCGGCAGCTCTTACACCAACGTCTTCCTCCACTGCAACGTCCAGATCTGCCGCAACGGCATGGGGTTGTGCCAGCCTGTGAGTGAGCTCATTCCTCCAACTGGCAGTCAGAGGCTAGTCCGGACAAGTGTCCTACTATATGTGCAGCTTATGTCCTTAATATAGACCCCCATGAGTCTGGAAATGTTTTACAGCCACATGAGCTTGTAGTTAGCGGGGTCCTCATTTTGAATGTGAACTGCCTGACCTCTCTCTCTCTCTTTAATGCTTTACTCATCTCTTCGCCAAACAGTACTGTTACAGTGGATATAGATGGATGAGGAAACGGAGAGATGTCCCTCTGTCCCATACAGTGTCTTATGGACCAATCAGACGGCTATTACACAACAGAGAAAAGCCCAATCCGAGTATGTTTTCACCTTTTGTGTAGCCTCTGTAACTCAGCTGGATATTCAAGCTTTAGCTTTCAAATCTTCAAAGCTTAAAGATTCTAGATAAGCATACTTGGTTCATATGTAAATCGTGTAAACCTTTGTCCTCAGATGCAGGCGGAGTCCCTCCCGTGGCGACCTTTGTCCTCGGGGGGCTGCTGGTCGTCCTGCTGCTGATCACAGGAGTGTTCGGTAGGCTGTGGCTTCGTTCAAGGCGTTTCTACCCGGCGCGAGAGGCACAGCTCACCCTGTCCAACATTCACCACATCTCAGAGGTGGCCTCATGAATCAGGGAATCTGGGACCTTCTTGGGCAAAGAAATGACCACACAAATACATAACATGTACATGATTTAAACATTTATAATAATTATGAAAGTCTTGTTTCTTTTCATAGAATTGCTTCCTTTCTAAAATTGTATGAAATCAACTTAATAATAAAAGTCTCTCTCTTTAGTGTTGTCACTGATTTTCTTCGAATGATGGAAAACTGTTTTCCAGCCTTTACAGTTGCTTGATAAATGGTTTGTAAAGTATTTCATTGTTTGTTTACAGGGAAGGTTGATTAGCTCTACAATTGCCTTTTATTAGCCAACGTTATTATAAATAAGAAAAGTGTCTGTCTGCACCAAACCTGTTCACTTTAATTTATTAAAGGTCATGATGGATAGTTTATAGTAAATAATAAAGTTGCTGGGGACTATTTTACTTGCGGATTCACACAAAAGGAACCACACTCCCCGTGTTTGTGTTAATGAAGGAGCATGTCACTGAGTCAACAGTGTGACTCACTGGTGTGTTATTAATACTTTTAGACTGTGGCGCAGAGAAATATGCTGTTTCATGCTTTGACGGGTATAGTCAGTGTGAGTTTTGTACTTATAATGGGATTAATATGGAGAAAACTATGTGTTATAAACAGTCTTGCTACTTAATCCACCATTATTTTATCCTGTTTGTGTTTGTCAGTAATTTGTGTTTCCTGTAGTTAATAAAACTTAACAGCACAGACACCTCAGGAGTGGTAACAGTTTAAACTCCAGTGCCCTCAGCTCAGGGTATTCCCCCTCTTGTCTATTTCAGTGCTCTCATAGTCCTGCATCCATAAACCTAAATGTGACCGGGATGATGTCTGAGGTGATGTGAGGACGCAGTGCTGCGACGTCTCACTCAAGGATCAACACAAATGCCGACCAACTCAGACCAGCGAAGGACTCATAGCCGGAGAACCAGCTGCAGCCAGTTCATATCATAAGAAGATTTAGACATTTATCACTGTGATCATGTCGCTGTAGTTTCCGCGTTGCTTGATGTCGACGGAGCCCATTTAATTTAATAAGTAGTGACACAAAACCCCCGGAGAGCCCCGAAATTCGGGTAAGCAGTTTCTAGAAGCTACCCAGGCTAAGCTAGGCTAACGAAGTGTAGCTGCTAATGCTAACAGGCTGGCCATGTTGTTGTTGTTGTTCTTTTGTTTTACTTTAAAGTTTTGTCACTTGTCAGTTCACACTTTTATGTTGAGATGTTTTCGTGGAAATAGCTTGTTGTAGGCAAACAGACGATGGCGACATTATCTGCGACGAAACTGCAACTTTTAAGCATAATTGTTAACACTATTTGATCCGGCTGTTTGTTTTTAGCTCTTTGCTATCCTGCCAGCTATGCTTGCGTAATTTAGCTAACTGTTTGTGAGGGTTCTGTGTTTTGGTGTTTTTGCCCTGCCTGTTTTTCCCTGCCTCTTTGTTCCTCCCCCTCTGCAGGGCTTGGTCGACAGAGCTGATGAGGCACACCTGCAGCCATTCAATCAGTACCACCTCTATATATGCACCTGGTCTTGGCCCTTCTCCCCTGCCAGATAATTCCGTCTTGTCGGTAGAGCTGACCGTGTTCTCCTAGTGAGTTTTTTGCTGCAGCCTTAGGTTTTGCCAGCTAGTGCTGACGTTTTTCTTCCTTGTGTGCCTTTTCAGTTCTTCGTACCTCGCTGCCTTGTGCCTGAGTTCCTGAGTTTGCCCTGAGCTGCCTCGTTGCCTGAATTCCTGAGTTTGCCCCGTGCCTGAGCGTCTTCTGGCGGTTGAGTTCCCCTGCATGTCTTGCCAGCCACTTGTTACTTTTTACTTGTGGAGCCTTTTGTTAAAATAAATTAATCATTTTTTCGCACCTATCACTCCTGCCTGTCTCTGCTTTAGGGTCCAGCTGTCAGTAGGCACGTAACACTGTTGCTGGTCATTGCTGTAAAGACTCAAACAATAGCTCTTCTGTGTAGCTTGGCATTGATGTGAGTCTTTTGAAATGCCGGTTGTGTCACTTTAGCAAGCACTCATTATCCTATAAGTCCCTTTGCAAAACTAACACAACCAAATAATCCCCAGGCTAATTATTCAGATGTGTTTTCCTTGGGCCACCTTTCCTGCTTGTAAGCAAGCAGTTTGCATAATATATTGAGACTCTAACTTGTCAGCAAGCTCCATTAAGGTCAATATGCAGAGTCGAAAGGTGAGAGGTCAGGTTTGCTCAGAAATCCTGGAGGAACCAGTGTCACCACGAAACCTAAGATGGGGGTTGTGAAATGTTACTGAACAGCCTAAAGATTAGTAAACACCTGTGAGACTAACTTAAGGAATAGGCTGAAGGAATGTGTTATGTTGGAGGGTTGCATTAATGTCTGTTGGATAATGTTACCCCAGCATGTTCTGTTCCAGCCGACTGCTCCATGTGCTTCCTTAAAAACAATGTTGTTACTGTGGCTACCTAAGACTTGCGAAATACATTTCTTCCCCTCTGACTTTGTTCCAGGGTTGAACCCGTCACCCCCGGATCCAAGGACCAACACACTATGGAGACCCTCCACTCCCACTGCTTTAAATGCATCAACAGAAGATGCATGGTTAGACCAGAGACGGGTGTTTCCTGCGACCTCATCGGCTGTCCTCTTGACTCGACTCAGTGCTTCATGTCAGATCTCTACATGATGATTAGATTTCTCTTCTGTTATTTCCTCGCAGGTAACAACTGCTTCATTCTGAACAACTTCGACTGCTTAACTTCACGTCTGAAATCAATCATCTGTTCCGCTCTGCTCACAGCAGGTGTTTCTCTGGGGGTTCAGATCCATCAGTATCCCTCTGCTCTCATCAGAAAGGCGGGAGATGACGCACAACTTGTCTGTACTCACGGACACACTGACTACACAGTGATGCTGTGGTACCAGAAATCACCTGGAGACGCAGCTCTGAAACTCATTGGATATGTAGATTACAATAGAGTCAACTATGAAGAAATATATAAAGAGCATGTCAGTATCACTGGAAAGTTAAGTGGGAACACAGCGAAGAATGGTTCTCTGTCCATACAGGACCTGAAAGAGTCTGAGCACAGCGGGGTGTATTACTGTGCAGCTCGAGATGCACGTTGAGTCAAATCTCCCATCAGCTGCACAAAAACTGATCACCATCTTTTATTAACTGTGGTTTTCACCAGCCAGCTGCAGTCACCGTCTCCATCCTGGGATTTCTACGTCACTTTCTCTCAATGTCTCTGCTCGGTTTGAATTCACTTTGTGAAACTGCTCATCAACTACCCGCCAGTGAAACTGTTGTAATTCAATTAAAGGAGTCAACATGTGCTCTGATTTCTCTACATCACTTCCTGCCCCTCCTTCTGATCCACAAAGCACAGCAGAGACTCTGACTGGTTCTTCACATTCAACATGAAGCCGTCTCATCTCATCGTCTCCATCCTTACTTGGTTCTGGATTAAAGGTATTGTACATTCATGAAGACATTCAAACACACAGTAGGGTTTTATCATCACAGCACTGCATAACATTGTGTCTTCATCTCTTTACAGGAGTTTACCTCGATGAAGCAAAACAAGTATTTCAGACTCCACCTGAACTGTTCATGAATCCAGATGGTGAATCCAAGCTGAACTGTTCACATCAGATCTCGAGCTATGACACTATTCTCTGGTACCAGCGCTCACCAGGAGACACTGCCCTGAAGCTGATTGGGTTTATGTATTTTACAACCCCTAAGGTTGAGCCATCATATCAGAGCCACTTCAATGTGAGTGGAGATGGAGAGAAAGAAGCTTATCTTCACATCCTGAAAGCGAGACACCCTGAAGACAGCGGAGAATATTTTGCAGCAGCAAGTATGCACAGTGATAAAGTCAGTGACAGTCTCGTACAAAAACCTCCATAATAACCCAGCAGATAACAGCACACCACCAGGAAACCACTGACACCATGTGACACAGCAGCAACACCAGTTATAACTGCTTCATTAGAGCAGCACTGCACTTCAGTGAGGTACAGTGGATACTAATGAAGAAAGAGCATGATAATAGATTGAATGAATGTATAATTGTGTAATGACACACAGTAATTAAAGTAAAAAGATCAGGATCATTCTTCATCCATCACAGTCACACAAAGGTCGTCTTTACCTGCTCAGCTCTCCACTGTGTCTGTCAATCACCTCCATTACAGATCAATCAGGTAATCATTTTCCCTATTAGTCTGATAAAATGTGCAAATATCAACCAAAACCCAGAATATTTAATCTGCTGTCACATTCAATACAGGAAAGCAGCATATCTACACAACTGAAATGATTCATCAATTCTTAAAGCTGTTGTGCACTTTATTTTCTGTCACTCGACTGATCACTTGACCTCTCAGTAGAGTGCATACCTCCACCAAGGCCTGACTGTAACTTTTAACTCAAGTCTACTCTAATAACCTGTTTCGGATATGTTTTCATGAAGCGTAGTCAGCCGCTATATAGTAACAATCTGCTGCTATCACATACAATTCTACTCACTCATAGATACCAGACACGTAAATATACCAGATTTTTTTTTCATCCAGGTCCCTCGCGTATAATTGTTTTGATTTAATTAAAGGAGTCAACATGTGCTCTGATTTCTCTACATCACTTCCTGCCCCTCCTTCTGATCCACAAAGCACAGCAGAGACTCTGACTGGTTCTTCACATTCAACATGAAGTCGTCTCATCTCATCGCCTCCATCCTTACTTTGTTCTGGATTAAAGGTATTGTACATTCATAAGGTCACTTTTTTGGAGTCGACACTTTTTTGTTTAGCACTGCTTAACATTGTGTCTTCATCTCTTTACAGGAGTTCACCTAGATAAAGAAAAACAAGTATTTCAGTCTCCTCGTGAACAGTTCATGAATCCAGATGGTGAATTCAGCCTGAACTGTTCACATCAAATCTCGGGATATTACATGATTCTCTGGTACCAGCGCTCACCAGGAGACACTGCCCTGAAGCTGATAGGATATATGTATAATAAAAGTCCTACTGTTGAGACTTCATTTCAGAGCCACTTCAATGTGAGTGGAGATGGAGCGAAAACAGCTTATCTTCACATTCTGAAAGTGAGACACCCTGAAGACAGTGGAGAATATTTTGCAGCAGCAAGTATGCACAGTGATAAAGTCAGTGACAGTCTCGTACAAAAACCTCCATAATAACCCAGCAGATAACAGCACACCACCAGGAAACCACTGACACCATGTAACACAGCAGCAACACCAGTTATAACTGCTTCATTAGAGCAGCACTGCACTGCAGTGAGGTACAGTAGATAATAATGAAGAAAGAGCATGATAATAGATTTTATGAATGTATAATTAAAGTAAAAAGATCAGGATCATTTTTCATCTATAATAGATGATAAAAATAATACATTTTATTTGTTTGATGGCGCCTTTCAATTCACCCAAGGTCACCTTACATAGGATAAAAGCATAAAATCACAGAATAACATCACAGAATATTAAAAACAAACATTGACATAAAAAGAAAAGGAAAAGAAAAGAAAAGAAAAGTGTAGTGCACAGTGACCAGTCAGAGTGAGTATGCCAGTTTGAACAGGTGGATTTTGAGTTTGGATTTGAATGTTGTGATGGAGTCTGACTGTCTTATGTGTGGGGGGAGAGAGTTCCATAGTCTGGGTGCCGAGCAGCTGAAGGCTCGGGCACCCGTGGTACTGAGGCGTGGTGTGGGGATGGTTAGCAGTCCAGCAGAGGTTGAGCGGAGGGTGGGAGAGGGGCTGTATTCGTGGAGGAGGTTGCAGAGGTAGGTGGGGGCTAGATGGTGGAGAGCTTTGTATGTGAGGAGGAGGTTTTTGTAGTGGATGCGGTATTGTACAGGGAGCCAGTGAAGTTGGATGAGAATAGTGGTGATGTGGTCAGATGATTTGGTGCGGGTGATAGCCTAATCCGCGCGACTGAGTTCTGGATGATTTGCAGTCTGTTGATGGGTTTGGTGGGGAGTCCGGTGAGGAGGGCATTGCAGTAATCGATGCGGGAAGTGACAAATGAATGAACCAGGATTTCGTTGCTGGACTGGGACAGTGATGGGCGGAGTCTGGAGATATTCGGAGGTGGAAGAAGGCGGTCCGGGTGATGTTTTTGATGTGAGGTGCCAATGAGAGGGTGCTGTCCAGAATGACGCCGAGGATCTTGACTTGGGGGGAGAAGGGTACAGGGAATCCGTCGATGATGATGGGTGGGGCTGCGGTGTGTTGTGATTTAGTGTGGGTGGATTTATCACATTTGTCATCACAGTCACACAATGGTCGTCTTTACCTGCTCAACTCTCCACCGTATGAAATGATACACAGTTATTAAATCATAATTTTTCATCCATCACATTTCATGGTTCAGTGTCTTATCTTTTGATTCCTTGCCCTCTTGTGTCCTTTCAGTGTCTCCTGTGATCTTCTATCTATGTTTTCCGCTTCCTTCTTTTTGCATGTTTGTCTCCCTCTGTCTGCCAGTATTGTTTCCTCTGTGCTTTCTCCTCTGTGCTTCCCTTTCGTTGTCTCACCTGCTGCTCCACCCCACCTGTTCCTCGTCTTGTCGTTAGAGTCTGTTGTTGTTGCCGGGTAGCTGTCGGCCAGCTAGCCTCCTGCTAGCGCCCGAGTCTGCTAGGTCCCAGGTGTCAAAGCCTAAAAGAAGATGTCCCTGAACACATCCTGCTTTCCTGGAGTCAGAATCTACTGTTCCCCACAGCAGACCACCGTCCTGGAGCCAAGCCTGCCCAGGGTTCCAGCTCCATTGCAGGCGGCCCGGTCGACATCTGCAAAAAGAGGATCCGTAAAAGTTAGCTGCTGTTACAACTTACAGAAAACAAAATGAAAATAAAACCTCCCCACCTACTTCCCTACTTACTCCAAACCAAAACAGTCAAAACAGCACTCATGCACCTTGTGGATCTAACACAGGGAAAACTGCTGGTGTGTGTGATCAGTACTTGATCCTTAACTATACCTGGCCCAGTCCGCAGATAATTTACAAATGCCTCATTCACAATCAAGTCAAAATCTGTACAGTTTCGAGAGACACGTTGTCATGCTGCTCAAATGAAATCACAGCCGCCCGACTGCCACGCTGGCCAGAGATTTGTAGCCAGGATTGGTGCGCTGTCCTATGTGGCGCTCCAATCAGAATCACACAAGCCAAGAAGGGGGAGGAGCACCTGAATCCTGAAATCACACCAATTGCTATACAGGCAGAAACGGTTACACACACACACACACACACACACACACACACACTCTATGGAGGCAGAGCTCTGCGATGGCCGTGACAGTAATGATACAGAGTAATTAAAATAAAAAGATCAGGATCATTTTTCATCCATCACAGTCACACAAAGGTCGTCTTTACCTGACCAGCTCTCCACCGTGACTGTCAATCACCTCCATTACTGATCATTTTCCCTATTGGTCTGATAAAATGTACAAAGAAGAGCCAAAACCAAGAAAATTCAATCAGCTGTCACATATAATAAAGGAAAGCAGCGTATCTACACAACTGAAAGGATGGCAAATGATTCATCAATTCTTAAAACTGTCGTTCACTTTATTTTCTGTCAGTAGAGTGCATACCTCCACCAAGGCACTACTGTAACTTTCAACTCAAACCTGATCTAATATCCTATTTGTAATATGTTTTCATGGAGGGTAGTCAGCTGCTAATCTGCTACTATCACATCAAATTGAAATCACTCATAGATACCAGCCACGTAAACATACCTGTTTTTTTTCACCCAGGTGCATCGAGTGTTGTAATTTAATTAAAGGAGTCAACATGTGCTCTGATTTCTCTACATCACTTCCTGCCCCTCCTTCTGATCCACAAAGCACAGCAGAGACTCTGACTGGTTCTTCACATTCAACATGAAGCCGTCTCATCTCATCGTCTCCATCTTTACTTTGTTCTGGATTAAAGGTATTGTACATTCATGAGCCCAATTTTTTGGCACTGACACTTTCTTGTGTAGCCCTTCTTAACATCTTAACGTCTTCATCTTTTTACAGGAGTTTACCTTGATGAAGCAAAACAAGTAATTCAGTCTCCACCTGATCTGTTCATGAATCCAGATGGTGAAGCCAAGCTGAACTGTTCACATCAGATCTCGAGCTATACCATGATTCTCTGGTACCAGCGCTCACCAGGAGACACTGCACTGAAGCTGATTGGATTCATGTGGAATGAAAATCCTACTGTTGAGACATCATTTCAGAGCCACTTTGATGTGAGTGGAGATGGACGGAAAAAGGCTTATCTTCACATCCTGAAAGCGAGACACCCTGAAGACAGTGGAGAATATTTTGCAGCAGCAAGTATGCACAGTGATAAAGTCAGTGACTGTCTCGTACAAAAACCTCCATAATAACCCAGCAGATAACAGCACACCACCAGGAAACCACTGACACCATGTGACACAGCAGCAACACCAGTTATAACTGCTTCATTACAGCAGCACTGCACTGCTGTGAGGTACAGTAGATAATAATAAAGAAAGATCATGATCATAGATTTTATGAATGTATAATTAAAGTAAAAAGATCAGGATCATTTTTCATCTATAATAGATGATAAAAATAATACATTTTATTTGTTTGATGGCGCCTTTCAATTCACCCAAGGTCACCTTACATAGGATAAATGCATAAAATCACAGAATAACATCACAGAATATTAAAAACAAACATTGACATAAAAAGAAAAGGAAAAGAAAAGAAAAGAAAAGTGTAGTGCACAGTGACCAGTCAGAGTGAGTATGCCAGTTTGAACAGGTGGATTTTGAGTTTGGATTTGAATGTTGTGATGGAGTCTGACTGTCTTATGTGTGGGGGGAGAGAGTTCCATAGTCTGGGTGCCGAGCAGCTGAAGGCTCGGGCACCCGTGGTACTGAGGCGTGGTGTGGGGATGGTTAGCAGTCCAGCAGAGGTTGAGCGGAGGGTGAGAGAGGGGCTGTATTCGTGGAGGAGGTTGCAGAGGTAGGTGGGGGCTAGATGGTGGAGAGCTTTGTATGTGAGGAGGAGGTTTTTGTAGTGGATGCGGTATTGTACAGGGAGCCAGTGAAGTTGGATGAGAATAGGGGTGATGTGGTCAGATGATTTGGTGCGGGTGATAGCCTAATCCGCGCGACTGAGTTCTGGATGATTTGCAGTCTGTTGATGGGTTTGGTGGGGAGTCCGGTGAGGAGGGCATTGCAGTAGTCGATGCGGGAAGTGACAAATGAATGAACCAGGATTTCGTTGCTGGACTGGGACAGTGATGGGCGGAGTCTGGAGATATTCGGAGGTGGAAGAAGGCGGTCCGGGTGATGTTTTTGATGTGAGGTGCCAATGAGAGGGTGCTGTCCAGAATGACGCCGAGGATCTTGACTTGGGGGGAGAAGGGTACAGGGAATCCGTCGATGATGATGGGTGGGGCTGGGGTGTGTTGTGATTTAGTGAGGGTGGATTTATCACATTTGTCATCACAGTCACACAATGGTTGTCTTTACCTGCTCAACTCTCCACCGTATGAAATGATACACAGTTATTAAATCATAATTTTTCATCCATCACATGTCATGGTTCAGTGTCTTGTGTCTTATGTTTTGATTCCATGCCCTCTTGTGTCCTTTCAGTGTCTCCTGTGATCTTCTATGTTTTCCGCTTCCTTCTTTTTGCATGTTTGTCTCCCTCTGTCTGCCAGTATTGTTTCCTCTGTGCTTTCTCCTCTGTGCTTCCCTTTCGTTGTCTCACCTGCTGCTCCACCCCACCTGTTCCTCGTCTTGTCGTTAGTGTCTGTTGTTGTTGCCGGGTAGCTGTCGGCCAGCTAGCCTCCTGCTAGCGCCCGAGTCTGCTAGGTCCCGGGTGTCAAAGCCTAAAAGAAGATGTCCCTGAACACATCCTGCTTTCCTGGAGTCCGAATCTACGGTTCCTCACTGCAGACCACCGTCCTGGAGCCAAGCCTGCCCAGGGTTCCAGCTCCATTGCAGGCGGCCCGGTCGACATCTGCAAAAAGAGGATCCGTAAAAGTGAGCTACTGTTACAACTAACAGAAAACAAAATGAAAATAAAACCTCCCCGCCTACTTCCCTACTTACTCCAAACCAAAACAGTCAAAACAGCACTCATGCACCTTGTGGATCTAACACAGGGAAAACTGCTGGTGTGTGTGATCAGTACTTGATCCTTAACTATACCTGGCCCAGTCCGCAGATAATTTACAATGTCTCATTCACAATCAAGTCAAAATCTGTACAGTTTCGAGAGACACGTTGACATGCTGCTCAAATGAAATCACAGCCGCCCGACTGCCACGCTGGCCAGAGATTTGTAGCAAGGATTGGTGCGCTGTCCTAGGTGCTGCTCCAGTCAGAATCACACAAGCCAAGAAGGGGAAGGAGCACCTGAATCCTGAAATCACACCAATTGCTATACAGGCAGAAACGGTTACACACACACACACACACACACACACACACACACACACACACACACTCTATGGAGGCAGAGCTCTGCGATGGCCGTGACAGTAATGATACAGAGTAATTAAAATAAAAAGATCAGGATCATTTTTCATCCATCACAGTCACACAAAGGTCGTCTTTACCTGACCAGCTCTCCACCGTGACTGTCAATCACCTCCATTACTGATCATTTTCCCTATTGGTCTGATAAAATGTACAAAGAAGAGCCAAAACCAAGAATATTCAATCAGCTGTCACATATAATAAAGGAAAGCAGCGTATCTACACAACTGAAAGGATGGCAAATGATTCATCAATTCTTAAAACTGTCGTTCACTTTATTTTCTGTCAGTAGAGTGCATACCTCCACCAAGGCACTACTGTAACTTTCAACTCAAACCTAATCTAATATCCTATTTGTAATATGTTTTCATGGAGGGTAGTCAGCTGCTAATCTGCTACTATCACATCAAATTGAAATCACTCATACATACCAGCCACGTAAACATACCTGTTTTTTTTCACCCAGGTGCATCGAGTGTTGTAATTCAATTAAAGGAGTCAACATGTGCTCTGATTTCTCTACATCACTTCCTGCCCCTCCTTCTGATCCACAAAGCACAGCAGAGACTCTGACTGGTTCTTCACATTCAACATGAAGCCGTCTCATCTCATCGCCTCCATCCTGACTTTGTTCTGGATTAAAGGTATTGTACATTCATGCAGACACTTTTTTGGGGTCAACACTTTTTTATTTAGCACTGCTTAACATTGTGTCTTCATCTCTTTACAGGAGTTCACCTCGATAAAGAAAAACAAGTAAATCAGTCTCCACCTGATATCTTCATGAATCCAGATGGTGAATTCAACCTGAGCTGTTCACATCAGATCCCGAACTATTACACTATTCTCTGGTACCAGCGCTCACCAGGAGACACTGCCCTGAAGCTGATTGGATATGTATATTATAAAAGTCCAACTGTTGAGCCATCATTTCAGAGCCACTTTGATGTGAGTGGAGATGGAGAGAAAGAAGCTGCTCTTCACATCCTGAAAGCGAGACACCCTGAACACAGCGGAGAATATTTTGCAGCAGCAAGTATGCACAGTGATAAAGTCAGTGACTGTCTCGTACAAAAACCTCCATAATAACCCAGAAGATAACAGCACACCACCAGGAAACCACTGACACCATGTGACACAGCAGCAACACCAGTTATAACTGCTTCATTACAGCAGCACTGCACTGCAGTGAGGTACAGTAGATAATAATGAAGAAGAATGTGATCATAGATTTAATCAATATATAATTATGAATGATACACAGTTCAGGATCATTTTTCATCCCTCACAGTCACACAAAGGTCGTCTTTACCTGCTCAGCTCTCCACCGTGTCTGTCAGTCACCTCCATTACTGATCAATCAGGTAACCATTTTCCTTATTAGACTGATAAAAAAGAAGAAAAGAAAGCAACATATCTCCACAACTGAAAAGATGGTAAATGATTGATTAATACTTAAAACTGGTCTTCGCTTTATTTTCAGTGAGTAGAGTGCATACCTCCAGCAAGGCCTGAACGTAACTTTTAACTCAAGTCTAATCTAATATCCTGTTTATGATATGTTTTCATAGAGGGTAGTCAGCCGCTATATGAAAGCGATTTTCTACCATCACATAAAATTGTACTCATAAATACCAGCCACGTACATTTACCTGAGGTTTTTCATTCAGTCTCGAGTGATTCTGTTGTAATTTAATTAAAGGAGTCAACATGTGCTCTGATTTCTCTACATCACTTCCTGCCCCTCCTTCTGATCCACAAAGCAAAGCAGAGACTCTGACTGGTTCTTCACATTCAACATGAGGCCGTCTCATCTCATCGTCTCCATCCTTACTTTGTTCTGGATTAAAGGTATTGTACATTCATGAGGCAACTTTTTAGGAGTCGACACTTTCTAGTTTAGCACTGCTTAACATTGTGTCTTCATCTCTTTATAGGAGTTCACCTGGATGAAGAAAAACAAGTATTTCAGATTCCACCTGATCTGTTCATGAATCCAGATGGTGAATCAAACCTGAACTGTTCACATCAGATCTCGAGATATGACACTATTCTCTGGTACCAGCGCTCACCAGGAGACACTGCACTGAAGCTGATTGGATATGTATATTATACAACCGCTAAGGTTGAGCCATCATTTCAGAGCCACTTTAATGTGAGTGGAGATGGAGAGAAAGAAGCTTATCTTCACATCCTGAAAGCGAGACACCCTGAAGACAGTGGAGAATATTTTGCAGCAGCAAGTATGCACAGTGATAAAGTCAGTGACAGTCTCGTACAAAAACCTCCATAATAACCCAGCAGATAACAGCACACCACCAGGAAACCACTGACACCATGTGACACAGCAGCACACCAGTTATAACTGCTTCATTACAGCAGCACTGCACTGCAGTGAGGTACAGTAGATAATAATAAAGAAAGATCATGATAATAGATTTTATGAATGTATAATTATGTAGTGAAACAGAGTTCAGGTTCATTATTCATCCATCACAGTCACACAAAGGTCGTCTTTACCTGCTCAGCTCTCCAACATGTCTGTCAGTCACCTCCATTATTGATCAATCAGGCAATCATTTTCACTATTAGTCTGATAAAATGTGCAAATATGAAGAAAAACCCAGAATATTGAACCTGCTGGCACACATAATAAAGGAGAGTAGCATATCTACACAACTGATAAGATAGAAACTTATTCATCAATTCTTACTGTTTTCCAACTTTATTTTCTGTCAGTAGAGTGCATACCTCCACCAAGGCTGACTGTAACTTTTAACTCGAGTCTAATGTAATATCCCATTTGTGACATGTTTTCATAGAGGGTAGTCAGCTGCTATATGAAAACAATCTGCTAGTATCACATCAAATTGTACTCACTTATAGATACCAGCCACATAATGATTGGGTTCATCCAGCCTCGAGTGAAACTGTTGTAGTTTAATTAAAGGAGTCAACATGTGCTCTGATTTCTCTACATCACTTCCTGCCCCTCCTTCTGATCCACAAAGTACAGCAGAGACTCTGACTGGTTCTTCACATTCAACATGAAGCCGTCTCATCTCTTCGTCTCCATTGTTACGTTTTTCTGGATTAAAGGTATTGTACATTCATGAAGACAATTGTTTTAGATTTAATTTGGAATCAACCCTAAAACATCTTCAATGGAATGTTTACATCCACTAATCTTTGATTTGAAGTAATTCCATTCAAACACACAATAAGGTTTTGTCATCACAGCGCTGCTCAACATTTTGTCTTCATCTCTTTACAGGTGTTCACCTTGATGAAGCAAAACAAGTAATTCAGACTCCACCTGAACTGTTCATGAATCCAGATGGTGAATTCAAGCTGAACAGTTCACATCAAATCTCGAGCTATAACATGATTCTCTGGTACCAGCGCTCACCAGGAGACACTGCCCTGAAGCTGATTGGATTTGTGTGGAATGAAAGTCCTACTGTTGAGCCATCATTTCAGAGCCACTTTAATGTGAGTGGAGATGGACGGAAAAAAGCTTATCTTCACATCCTGAAAGCGAGCCACCCTGAAGACAGTGGAGAATATTTTGCAGCAGCTAGTATGCACAGTGATAAAGTCAGTGACTGTCTCGTACAAAAACCTCCATAATAACCCAGCAGATAACAGCACACCACCAGGAAACCACTGACACCATGTGACACAGCAGCAACACCAGTTATAACTGCTTCATTACAGCAGCACTGCACTGCAGTGAGGTACAGTAGATAATAATAAAGAAAGATCATGATAATAGATTTAATTAATATATATTTATAGAATGATACACAGTCATAAAAGTAAAATGATCAGGATCAATTTTCACCCATCACAGTAACACAAAGGTCGTCTTTACCTGCTCAGCTCTCCACCGTGTCTGTCAATCACCTCCATTACTGATCAGTCAGGTAATCATTTTCCCTATTAGTCTGATAAAATGTGCAAATATGAACCGAAACCCTGAATATCAAAAAAAAACGGCATTTCTGCACAACTGAACAGATGGCCAATGATTAAACACTTCTTAAAAATGTTGATCACTTTATTTCAGGTCAGTTGACTGATCAATTTACCTCTCAGTAGAGCACATACCTCCACCAATATGGGGGCCGATTCTAAAGTGGAGCATACTAAAATAAAGAGCAACTTCTCGCCACAATTAGCAACAAACCCCATTAAAAAAAATTTGATTTTTTTTTTTGTTACTTTTGACCAGATTTACAACAATATTTGAGAAGTTTGTAATATTCACTTCTCTTGTAAAAATACAATGTCAATGAAAAATCTATATAAAAAATGAAAATCTAATGATTAAATCCAAATCTAAATGTCACATTTGAGTATAAATGTTACATCTAAATAGATGTCGCTGTCGTTGCAGATGCATTGCTGAACCTCTTTATTGCTACAAAAACGGCCCTACCAATGTTTCCAGCTAAGTTACTGGACTTGGTGGCAGGCAACATGAGAGCACGGAGAGGAGACGTGACTAACAGCGCAGTGCAATCACTCCGTCTGACTACCCAAAGAAGACCATGAATAGCGTTTGTTGAGCTTCAATGAGCGTTTATTTTGGTACTTCCGGTGACAGGCAGTGTAAATTTGCATATAAACTAAATATTTATCTTCACCCCTGACATTTAGATTCAATATTTAGCATTAAGATTTAACATTTAACATTTAGATTTAAATTCAACATGGGTATTTAACATTTATATTTGACATTAAATATTTAAATTTAAATTCAACATTTAGATTCATATTTAAAATTTAGATTTAACATTTAGACTGAAATTTTACATTTAGATTTATATTCAACATTTCGATTCAATATTTAGACTGAAATTTAAAATTTACATTTAACGTTGAGATTTAGATTTAGGTTTTTTAATTAGATTTAACATTGAGAAGTAACTATCACAACAAAAGTTGACAAATATTGCTGGAAATATGGTCAAAAGTAACTTGAAAAAATTAACATCTGTTTTTTTAATGGGGTTTGTTGCTAAATGTGGCAAAAAGTTGCTGTTTATTTTAGCATGCTTAACTTTACAATTGGCGCCCCAAAAACCAACTGTCCCCTTTAACTCAAGCCTTATCTGATATCCTATTTGTGATATGATGTCATAGAGGGTAGGGTCATACCTGATTTTTTTCATCCATGTTCTTTGTGTTAAACTTGTGTAATATAATTAAAGAAGTCAACATGTGCTCTGATTCCTCTGCATCACTTCCTGCCCCTCCTTCTGATCCACAAAGCACAGCAGAGACTCTGACTGGTTCTTCACATTCAACATGAAGCCGTCTCATCTCATCGTCTCCATCCTGACTTTGTTCTGGATTAAAGGTATTGTACATTTATGAGGCCATTTATTCATAATTTAATTTGGAATAAACTCTTAAAAAATTTAACTGGAATATTTACATTCACTAATCTTTGATTTGAAGGAATTTCATTCAAACACAAAATAAGGTTTTCTCATCACAGCACTGCTTAACACTGTGCCTTTATTTCTTTACAGGAGTTCACCTCGATAAAGAAAAATTAGTTTTTCAAACTCCACCTGAACTGTTCATGAATCCAGATGGTGAATTCAAGCTGAACTGTTCACATCAAATCCCAAGCTATTATGTGATTCTCTGGTACCAGCGCTCACCAGAAGACACTGCCCTGAAGCTGATTGGATATATTATTAATACAAGACCTACTGTTGAGCCATCATTTCAGAGCCACTTTAATATGAGTGGAGATGGACGGAAAAAAGCTCATCTTCACATCCTGAAAGCGAGACACCCTGAAGACAGTGGAGAATATTTTGCAGCAGCAGAAAGTATGCACAGTGATAAAGTCAGTGACTGTCTCGTACAAAAACCTCCATGATAAACCACCAGATAACAGCACACCACCAGGAAACCACTGACATCATGTGACACAGCAGCAACACCAGTTATAACTGCTTCATTACAGCAGCACTGCACTGCAGTGTTGTACAGTAGATAATAATAAAGAAAGATCATGATCATAGATTCAATTAATGTATAATTGTGTAATGATACACAGTAATTAAAGTAAAAAGATCAGGATCATATTTCATCCCTCACAGTCACACAAAGTCATCTTTACCTGCTCAGCTCTCCACCGTGTCTGTCAATCACCTCCATTACTGATCAATCAGGTGATCATTTCACCTATTAGTCTGATGAAATGTGCAAATGTGAACCAAAACCCAGAATATTAAATCTACTATCACATATAATAAAAGGAAGCAGCATATCTACACAACTGACAAGATGGAAAATGATGAATCAATTCTTGAAACTGTTGTTCATGTTGTTTTCTGTCAGTAGAGTGCATACCTCCACCAAGGCCCAACTGTCCCTTTTAACTCAAGTCTAATCTAATATCCTATATATGATATGTTTTCATAGACGTTAGTCAGCTGCTATATGAAAACAATCTTCTACGATCACATAAAATCGTACTCATAAATACCAGCCACACAAATATACCTGAGGTTTTTCATTCAGTCTCGAGTGAAGCTGTTGTAATATAATTAAAGGAGTCAACATGTGCTCTGATTCCTCTGCATCACTTCCTGCACCTCTTTCTGATCCACAAAGCACAGCAGAGACTCTGACTGGTTCTTCACATTCAACATGAAGTCGTCTCATCTCATCATCTCCATCCTTACTTTGTTCTGGATTAAAGGTATTGTACATTCATGAAGACACTTTTTTGGCATTGACACTTCCTTTTGTAGCACTGCTTAACATTGTGTCTTCATCTCTTTACAGGAGTTCACCTCGATGAAGAAAAACAAGTAATTCAGTCTCCACCTAATCTCGTCATGAAGCCAGATGGTGAATCCAAGCTGAACTGTTCACATCTAATCTCGAGCTATGACACTATTCTCTGGTACCAGCGCTCACCAGGAGACACTGCACTGAAACTGATTGGATATGTATATTATAAAAGACCTACTGTTGAGCCATCATTTCAGAGCCACTTCAATGTGAGTGGAGATGGAGAGAAAACAGCACATCTTCACATCCTGAAAGCAAGACACCCTGAAGACAGTGGAGAATATTTTGCAGCAGCAAAGTATGCACAGTGATAAAGTCAGTGACTGTCTCGTACAAAAACCTCCATAATAACCCAGCAGATAACAGCACACCACCAGGAAACCACTGACAACATGTGACACAGCAGCAACACCAGTTATAACTGCTTCATTACAGCAGCACTGCACTGCAGTGAGCTACAGTAGATAATAATGAAGAAAGATCATGATTAAAGATTCAAGGAATGTAGAATTATGTTATGATACACACAGTAATTGAAGTAAAAAGATCAGGATCATTTTTCATCCATCACAGTCACACAAAGGTCGTCTTTACCTGCTCAACTCCCCACCGTATGAAATAATACACAGTAATTAAATAACATTTTTTTATCCATCACATGTCATGGTTCAGTGTCTTGTGTCTTATGTTTTGATTCCTTGCCCTCGTGTGTCCTTTCAATGTCTCCTGTCATCTTCTCTCTATGTTTTCCCCTTCCATCTTGTTGCATGTTTGTCTCCCTCTGTCTGCCAGCATTGTTTCCTCTGTGCTTTCTCCTCTGTGCTTCCCTTTCGTTGTCTCACCTGCTGCTCCACCTCACCTTTTCCTTGTCTTTTTGTTAGTGTCTGTTGTCGTTTCAGGGTAGATTTCAGTCAGCTAGCTTCCTGCTAGCGCCCGAGTCTGCTAGGTCCCAGGTGTCAAGCCCAAAAGAAGATGTCCCTGAACACGTCCTGCCTCCCTGGAGACCGAATCTACTGTTCCTCACAGCAGACCACCAGCCTGGAGCCAAGCCTGCCCAGGGTTCCAGCTCCATTGCAGGCCGCCCGGTCGACATCTGCTAGTGGTTTCCAGTCGGTGGTTCGGTCGACATCTGCCAGTGGTTCCCAGTCGGTCAGCCCAGTCAACATCTGCCAGTGGTTCCAAGTAGGTCTGCCCAGTCGACATCCGCCAGTGGTTCCCAGTCGTTCTGCCCAGTCGACATCTGCCAGTGGTTCCCAGTCGTTCTGCCCAGTCGACATCTGCCAGTGGTTACCAGTAGGTCTGCCCGGTCGACATCTGCCAGTGGTTCCCAGTCGTTCTGCCCAGTCAACATCTGCCAGTGGTTCCCAGTCGGCGGCCCGGTCGACATCTGCCAGTGGTTCCCAGTCGTTCTGCCCAGTCAACATCTGCCAGTGGTTCTCAGTCGGCGGCCCGGCCAAGTCCTGTCCCAGCCCGTGTCTCCCCGTCAGCTCCCAGGCCGACCACTGCCAGCCGCTATGTAATAATAATCTGCTAGTATCACATCAAATTGTACTCACTCATAGATACCAGCCATGTAAACATACCTGATTTTTTCATCGAGGTCCCTCAAGTGAAGCTGTTGTAATTTAATTAAAGGAGTCAACATGTGCTCTGATTTCTCTACATCACTTCCTGCCCCTCCTTCTGATCCACAAAGTACAGCAGAGACTCTGACTGGTTCTTCACATTCAACATGAAGCCGTCTCATCTCATCGTCTCCATCCTTACTTTGTTCTGGATTAAAGGTATTAAACATTCATGAAAACTTTTGTTTTCAATGTAATTTGGTGTCAACCCTACAACAATCTTCAGTGTGATATTCACATTCACTAATCTTTGATTTGAAGGAATTTCATTCAAACACACACACAAGTTGTATTATCACAGCACTGCTTAACTTTGTGTCTTCATATCTTCACAGGAGTTTACCTTGATGAAGAAAAACAAGTAATTCAGTCTCCACCTGAACTGTTCATGAATGCAGATGGTGAATCCAAGCTGAACTGTTCCCATCAGATCCCGAACTATTACATTATTCTCTGGTACCAGCGCTCACCAGGAGACACTGCCCTGAAGCTGATTGGATTTATGAGTTATAAAAATCCTACTGTTGAGCCATCATTTCAGAGCCACTTTAATGTGAGTGGAGATGGAGCAAAAGAAGCTTTTCTTCACATCCTGAAAGCGAGACACCCTGAAGACAGTGGAGAATATTTTGCAGCAGCTAGTCTGCACAGTGATAAAGTCAGTGACTGTCTCGTACAAAAACCTCCATAATATCCCAGCAGATAACAGCACACCACCAGGAAACCACTGACACCATGTGACACAGCAGCAACACCAGTTATAACTGCTTCATTAGAGCAGCAATGCACTGCAGATACAGTAAATAATAATAAAGAAAGATCATGATAATAGATTTGATTAATATATAATTATGTCATGACAAAAATTTAAGTAATAAAAGTAGTAATTAAAGTAAAAAGATCAGGATAATTTTTCACCCATCACAGTCACACAAAGGTTGTTTTTACCTGCTCAGCTCTCCACCGTGTCTGTCAATCACCTCCATTACTGATCAATCATGTAATCATTTTCCCTATTAGTCTGATAAAATTTGCTGATATGAACCAAAACCCAGAGTATTCAATCTGCTGTCACATATAATAAAAGCAGCATATCTACACATCTACAATTAAAGCAGTCAACATGTTCTCTGATTCCTCTACATCACTTCCTGCCCCTCCTTCTCATCCACAAAGTACAGCAGAGACTCAGACTGGTTCTTCACATTCAACATGAAGTCGTCTCATCTCATCGTCTCCATCCTTACTTTGTTCTGGATTAAAGGTATTGCACATTCATGAAGACATTGATTTGTGATTTAATTTGGAATTAACCCTAAAAAATCTTTAATGGAATATTTACATCAACTAATCTTTGATTCGAAGGAATTTCATTCAAACACACAATAAGGTTTTATCATCACAGCACTGCTTAACATTGTGTCTTCATCTCTTTACAGGAGTTCAACTCGATGAAGCAAAACAAGTAATTCAGACTCCACCTGAACTGTTCATGAATCCAGATGGTGAATCCAAGCTGAACTGTTCACATCAGATCTCAAGCTATAACATGATTCTCTGGTACCAGCGCTCACCAGGAGACACTGCCCTGAAGCTGATTGGATTTGTGTGGAATGAAAGTCCTACTGTTGAGACATCATTTCAGAGTCACTTTACTGTGAGTGGAGATGGACGGAAAGAAGCTTCTCTTCACATCCTGAAAGCGAGACACCCTGAAGACAGTGGAGAATATTTTGCAGCAGCAAGTATGCACAGTGATAAAGTCAGTGACTGTCTCGTACAAAAACCTCCATAATAACCCAGCAGATAACAGCACACCACCAGGAAACCACTGACACCATGTGACACAGCAGCAACACCAGTTATAACTGCTTCATTACAGCAGCACTGCACTGCTGTGAGGTACAGTAGATAATAATAAAGAAAGAACATGATAACAGATTTAATTAATATATAATTATAGAATGATACACAGTTATTGAAGTGAAAAGATCAGGATCAATTTTCATCCATCACAGTCACACAAAGGTCGTCTTTACCTGCTCAGCTCTCCACTGTGTCTGTCAATCACCTCCATTACTGATCAATCAGTTAATCATTTTCATATAATAAAAGCAGCATATCTACACAGCTGAAAAAATGGCAAATGATTCATCAATTCTTAAAACTGTTCTTCACTTTATTTTCTGTCAGTAGAGTGCATACCCCCCCAAGGCCCAACTGTCCCCTTTAACTCAAGCCTTATCTTATATCCTATTTGTGATATGTTGTCATAGAGGGTAGTCAGCCACTATATGAAAACAATCTTCTACCATCACATAAAATTGTACTCATAGATACCAGTCACGTAAATATACCTGAGGTTTTTCATTCAGTCTCGAGTGAAGCTGTTGTAATATAATTAAAGGAGTCAACATGTGCTCTGATTTCTCTACATCACTTCCTGCCCCTCCTTCTGATCCACAAAGTACAGCAGAGACTCTGACTGGTTCTTCACATTCAACATGAAGCCGTCTCATCTCATCGTCTCCATCCTTACTTTGTTCTGGATTAAAGGTATTGTACATTCATGAAGACATTTGTTCATAATTTGATTTGGAATAAAAAAAAATGTCAATGGAATATTTACATCCACGAATCTTTGATTTGAAGGAATTTAATTCAAACACACAATAAGGTTTAATCATCACAACACTGCTTAACATTGTGTCTTCATCTCCTTACAGGAGTTCACCTCGATAAAGAAAAACAAGTAATTCAGTCTCCACCTGAACACCTGATTAATCCAGATGGTCAATTCAACCTGAGCTGTTCACATCAAATCTCGGGCTATTATGTTATTCTCTGGTACCAGCGCTCACCAGGAGACACTGCTCTGAAGCTGATTGGATATATAAGTAATACAAGTCCTACTGTTGAGAAATCATTTCAGAGCCACTTCAGTGTGAGTGGAAATGGACGGAAAACAGCTCATCTTCACATCCTGAAAGCGAGACACCCTGAAGACAGTGGAGAATATTTTGCAGCAGCAAGTATGCACAGTGATAAAGTCAGTGACTGTCTCGTACAAAAACCTCCATAATAACCCAGCAGATAACAGCACACCACCAGGAAACCACTGACACCATGTGACACAGCAGTGAGGTATTCAATCTGCTGTCACATATGATAAAGGAAAGCAGCATATCTAAACAGCAGAAAAGATGGCAAATGATTCATCAATTCTTAAAACCCTTGTTTAGTTTATTTTCTGTCAGTAGAGTGCATACCTCCACCAAGGCCCAACTGTCCCCTTTAACTCAAGCCTAATCTAGTATCCTATTTATGATGTGTTTTCATAGAGGGTAGTCAGCCGTTACATAATAACAATCTGCTAGTATCACATCAAATTGTACTCACTCATAGATACCAGCCATGTAAACATACCTGATTTTTTCATCGAGGTCCCTCAAGTGAAACTGTTGTAATTTAATTAAAGGAGTCAAAATGTACTCTGATTTCTCTACATCACTTCCTGCCCCTCCTTCTGATCCACAAAGCACAGCAGAGACTCTGACTGGTTCTTCACATTCAACATGAAGTCGTCTCATCTCATCGTCTCCATCCTTCCTTTGTTCTGGATTAAAGGTATTGTTTTCAATGTAATTTGGTATCAACTCTAAAAGAATCTTCAGTGTGATATTTACATTCACTAATCTTTGATTTGAAGGAATTTCATTCAAACACACAATAAGGTTTTATCATAACAGCACTGCTTAACATTGTGTCTTCATCTCTTTACAGGAGTTCACCTCGATGAAGCAAAACAAGTTAATCAGTCTCCACCTGAACTGTTCATGAATCCAGATGGTGAATTCAAGCTGAGCTGTTCACATCAGATCCCGAACTATTACATGATTCTCTGGTACCAGCGCTCACCAGGAGACACTGCCCTGAAGCTGATTGGATATATGAGTAATAAAAGTCCTACTGTTGAGCCATCATATCAGAGCCACTTTAATGTGAGTGGAGATGGAGCGAAAGAAGCTTATCTTCACATTCTGAAAGCGAGACACCCTGAAGACAGCGGAGAATATTTTGCAGCAGCAAGTATGCACAGTGATAAAGTCAGTGACTGTCTCGTACAAAAACCTCCATAATAACCCAGCAGATAACAGCACACCACCAGGAAACCACTGACACCATGTGACACAGCAGCAACACCAGTTATAACTGCTTCATTACAGCAGCACTGCAATGGAGTGAGATAATAATAAAAAAGTTCATGACAATAGATTTAATTAATGTATAATTACATAGTGATACACAGTTCAAACAATTTATCATCCGTCACAGTCACACAAAGGTTGTCTTTACCTGCTCAGCTCTCCACCGTGTCTGTCAATCACCTCCATTACTGATCAATCAGGTAATCACTTTCCCTATAGTCTCATAAAATGTGCAAATGTGAACCAATACCCAGAATATTCAATGTGCTGTCACATGCAATAAATGAAGGCAGCATATCTACACAGCTGAAAAGCTGCTATATGATAACTGTTAGACCTGGGTAAAATGGAGGACTCAGATGCAGTTAGTGAACGGTGTTGACAGGCTTTTATTCTGATGTTTTTCTGAATTCTCGTCAGAATGGGTGAGGAAACAACAGTCTGTGAAAAACTAGACACGCCTGAACAGACGAGGACGACACACAAGAAAACAGAACAGAAAATCACTTCCGAAGGCGGAAAAACACACAAGGTCTACACTAATCCTAAGAATGAATAAATACGCTATGAAAATTACACAAAACAAAAGACCACTCTCAAAGAGGGAAAACCAAAAGGCAGAAAACTTAACTGAACTACTCTGAATAACAAAATACTACAAGAACAAAGGACGCTCCAAAGGAGGACACAAAAAGGGTCAGCAAACAAAACTATCTTCATGGCTAACCAAAAAACTATCGCAAAATAAGGTCACTCTTCTTCAGAGGAATTGAAAAACATGAAAATACAAACTTGACAAGGCACGAGGTTCTTGACTTGGACTGTGACAGAGGCTGGAGGTACTCGACACGACGAAATACTCTGGCAACAAGACAGGGGAAGACGAGGACTATATACACATGAGGGAGGGTGACACAGGTGGAAACAATCAGGGAATCAGGGGAGACATCAGACTGGTGACACAGGAGAAAGGGCAAATGACCTGAAACGAGAGGAGGATTAGATTTTCAACATAAAACAGGAAGTTCACCAGACAAAACCCCAAGACAGGACATCCCTCACCGCGGTGTGACAATAACAATCTGCTAGCATCACATCAAATTGTTATATGCCATTTTTTATCATCCAGCCTCAAGTGAAACTGTTGTAATTTAATTAAAGGAGTAAACATGTGCTCTGATTTCTCTACATCACTTCCTGCCCCTCCTTCTGATCCACAAAGCACAGCAGAGACTCTGACTGGTTCTTCACATTCAACATGAGGCCGTCTCATCTCATCGTCTCCATCCTGACTTTGTTCTGGATTAAAGGTATTGTACATTCATGAGGCAACTTTTTTGGAGTTGATACTTTCTTGCGTAGCACTACTTAACATTGTGTCTTCATCTCTTTACAGGAGTTCACCTCGATGAAGAAAAACAAGTAAATCAGTCTCCACCTGAACTGTTCATGAATCCAGATGGTGAATCCAAACTGAGCTGTTCACATCAAATCTCGAGCTATAACATGATTCTCGGGTACCAGCGCTCACCAGAAGACACTGCCCTGAAGCTGATTGGATATATGTATGTTACAAATCCTACTGCTGAGACATCATTTCAGGGCCACTTTAATGTGAGTGGAGATGGACAATCACCTCTATTACTGATCAATCAGATAATCATTTTCCCTATTAGTCTGATAAAATGTGCCAATATGAGCCAAAACCCAGAAAATGTATTCTGCTGTCACACATATAATAAAAGGAAAGCAGCATATCTACACAACTGAAAAGATGGCAAATGATTCATCAATTCTCAAAACTGTTGTTCACTTTATTTCCTGTCAGTCGACTGATCAATTGACCTCTCAATAGAATGCATAACTCCACCAAGGCCCAACTGTCCCCTTAAACTCAAGTCTTATCTAATATCCTATTTGTTATCATAGAGCAGCCGACTACCCTCTATGAAAACATATCACAGTCTGCCAATATCACATCAAATTGAACTCACTCATAGATGCCAGCAACGTAAATACAGTGTTGGGAGTAACGGCGTTTAAGTATAACGGCGTTACTAGCGGCGTTATTTTTTCAGTAACGGAGTAATCTAATGAATTACTTTTCCCATCGTTACAACGCCGTTACCGTTACCGACTATAAAATGTGGCACGTTACAAATCGAAGTTTCTCATTGAAGCTGCTGTCATCCGACTAGGCTCTCAGCCACCGGAGCAGCAGGGCTGCTTTATTTTTCTCCCCGGTGAGGGAGGAGGGAGGGGCGAGACAACCGCAGAGGTGATGATTGGCTCTCTAAGATAGAGTGAGAGTTCATAAGCCAATCAGAGGCTGTGTTCGGTTTACACACAAACCACACAGCCTGGCACACACAAACTAGCAGAGGTGAGCTGCAGAAATGGCAAGTCCGGAAGGAAAGTTTACGTTTTCAAAGTGGAAGTACAGACACTACTTTAGCCTCCTTTGTCCACGTCCGTTTCAAGCAACTCTGATCTAATGAAGCATCTCTCAACTGCACGTGCTTCTACAACACTAGAGGCCAAAAACTCCGTTGTTGACACTGCTGATGATGATAGCAGGTGTGGCTAACGTGAGCTCCGCTAACACAGAAGGACAAGGAGCCGTCCAAGCAGCTAAAGCTGGATGTTTCTGCTCCAGCTTCACTAAAACTTATGACACAGACTGAACTGAATGCAATGATAGGCAGGTATGTTGTTGAGAACATGCTCCTGTTATCAACAGCTGACCCAGACTCCTTCATTGGCTAAATACCAGGGAGAGCAGGTGCCGGTCCGCCATGCAGAAAGACATTTTCTAAATACATAGTACATTAAAATCAATGCCAATCTCAAAAAGGGAAGAAAAGAAAGTAACGCAAGAGTTACTTTTCCTGGTAACTAATTACTTTTATATTGGAGTAATTCTGTTACTAACTCAGTTACTTTTTGGGAGAAGTAACTAATAACTATAACTAATTACTATTTAAAAGTAATGTGACCAACACTGCGTAAATATAGCTGATTGTTTTTCATCCAAGTACCAGGTGTTTGATTCAAGTGAAACTGATGCAATTTAATTGAAGGAGTCAACGTCTGTACCCCAATTCAGGGGCTGCATCCTTTGAAGGCAGCATTTGAAGGCAAATTACGTCACAACGCTGTGCGAAGGCTGTCCCTATTCAAAGGCTCCTCCAAATGCACCCCACAAATGCTCCTTCTTTTCCCTCTTTTTGGAGGATGCACTTCTACTATCCTTTGCGGCCTCCCATATCCCAAGATTTTTTGTGCAACCGAAAAAGAAGAAAGAAAGACAATGGCAACATCCCAATGCATAGATCCAGTGGCGGTTCTAGGGGGGGGCCAACAGGGGCCAGTGCCCCCGTAACTCTGAGTCTGGACCCCCCTGTGGCCCCCCTGAGAGGGAGTCTGCATTAATAATACAATGACAGATTTCTTGCAATGATTTTGTTCTGAAGGGAAAGACAGAAATAAAGTGTCTCAGCAGTTTACTACCCAATCAAAATTGCTGTAATTGTAAACACTGCTTTGTCTGAATGAGGGATTTATCCTTTTTTCCGGGTTGTATGTGCCCCCTTACAAAAAAGCCGGCCCCAACCTGGCCCCCCTATTAAAACTGGTCTAGAACCGCCACTGCATAGATCATCACTTTCACGAGTCTGGGCAGCAGAAATTGTGACGTAAGGGTAAGGGCGGGAACATCTGGTGACGCAACTAGGAAATGTTCTGAAGGCTAGACCGTCCACGGCCTTTGAAGGTCTCTCTGAAGGACTTGCCTTCGAAGGCCACAAAGGCTGGGTACTTTGAAGGATGCATCCCCCAAACTGGGATACAACAAACATGTGCTCTGATTTCTCTACATCACTTCCTGCCTCTCCTTCTGATCCACAAAGCACAGCAGAGACTCTGACTGGTTCTTCACATTCAACATGAAGCCGTCTCATCTCATCGTTTCCATCCTGACTTTGTTCTGGATTAAAGGTATTGGACATTCATGAGGCGATTCATTTATGATTTAATTTGGAATCAAGTCTAGAAAAAATGTAAATGGAATATTTACATCCACTAATCTTTGATTTGAAGGAATTTCATTCAAACAAAGAATAAGGTTTTATCATCACAGCACTGCTTAACATTGTGTCTTCATCTCTTTACAGGAGTTCACCTCGATGAAGCAAAAGAAGTTAATCAGTCTCCACCTGAACTGTTCATGAATCCAGATGGTGAATTCAAGCTGAACTGTTCACATCAGATCTCAAGCTTTTACATGATTCTCTGGTACCAGCGCTCACCAGGAGACACTGCTCTAAAGCTGATTGGATATGTAATTAATACAAGTCCTACTGTTGAGAAGGCATTTCAGAGCCACTTTAATGTGAGTGGAGATGGACGGAAAAAAGCTTATCTTCACATCCTGAAAGCGAGACATCCTGAAGACAGTGGAGAATATTTTGCAGCAGCAAGTATGCACAGTGATAAAGTCAGTGACTGTCTCATACAAATACCTCCATAATAACCCAGCAGATAACAGCACACCACCAGGAAACCACTGACACCATGTGAGACAGCAGCAACACCAGTTATAACTGCTTCATTACAGCAGCACTGCACTGCAGTGAGGTACAGTAGATAATAATAAAGATCATGATAATAGATCTAATTAATGTATAATTATATAGTGATACACAGTTCAGGATCATTTTTCATCCCTCACAGTCACACAAAGATCGTCTTTACCTGCTCAGCTCTCCACCGTGTCTGTCAATCACCTCCATTACTGATCAGTCAGGTGATCATTTTCCCTATTAGTCTGATAAAATGTCCACATAAGAACCAAAACCCAGACTAATCAATGTGCTGTCACAAATAATAAAGGAAAGCAGCATCTCCACAACCTAAAAGATGGCTAATGATTCATAAATTCTTAAAACTGTTGTCCAACTTTATTTTCTGTCAGTAGAGTGCATACCTCCATCATGATATGCAATTATATATCTCCATTTCATCAGAGAACCCTAGAATCTTTTTTCCTGTCTCACAGATATTAACATCTGGATGAACAACATTTTTTTAAAACTGAACGAGCAGAAAACTGAGATTTTACTTGTTGGCCCACTGGAAGATAGGCAGAAACTTCAGTCAAAGTTTGGCAGTCTATCCCAACAGATTAAATCACATGTTACAAGCCTAGGAGTGATTTTAGACTCCGACCTTAATTTTATTCACCATTTTAACAGTGTTGCAAAAACTTCATTTTTTCACCTTAGAAATATTGCCAAAATTAGACCTTTTTTAAGTCAGGATGATGCTGAAACACTTGTACATGCTTTTATAACTAGTCGTTTGGACTACTGCAATTCCCTTTTGACTGGTCTCCCTAGACAGTCACTAAAGAAACTACAAGTTATTCAGAACGCGGCAGCCAGGATTTTAACTAATACAGAAAAAGAGATCACATTACTCCTCAGCTTGCAACATTGTACTGGTTGCCTATTTCTTTTAGGATTGATTTTAAAGTTCATTTACTCATTTATAAAGTCTTAAATATCCTAGCACGATCTTATGTTGGCGATTTGCTTTCTTTTTATACCCCAACAAGAATGCTCAGGTCCTCCACTGCCTGTCTTTTAGTTGTTCCTAAGGTGACCCACAAGAAAACTGGTGAAGCTGCTTTTTGTTTTAATGGCCCTAAACTCTGGTTTTGAACTGTTCATGAATCCAGATGGTGAATCAAAGCTGAGCTGTTCACATCAAATCTTGCGCTATGACACTGTTCTCTGGTACCAGCACTCACCAGGAGACACTGCCCTGAAACTGATCGGATATATATATGTTACAAATCCTACTGTTGAGACATCATTTCAGAGCCACTTCAATGTGAGTGGAGATGGACGAAATGAGCTTATCTTCACATCCTGAAAGCGAGACACCCTGAAGACAGTGGAGAATATTTTGCAGCAGCTAGTATGCACAGTGATAAAGTCAGTGACTGTCTCGTACAAAAACCTCCATAATAACCCGGCAGATAACAGCACACCACCAGGAAACCACTGACACCATGTGACACAGCAGCAACACCAGTTATAACTGCTTCATTAAGCAGCACTGCACTGCAGTGAGGTACAGTAGATAATAATAAAGAAAGATCATGACAATAGATTTTATGAATGTATAATTATGTAATGATACACAGATCAGGATCATTTTTCATCCATCACAGTCACACAAAATTCGTCTTTACCTGCTCAGCTCTCCACTGTGTCTGTCAGATACCTGCAGTTCTGATCAATCAGGTAATCATTTTCCCTAATGACCAATGATTAATCAATTCTTAAAACTGTTGTTCACTTTATTTCCGATCAGTTGAATGATCAATTTACCTCTCAGTAGAACACATATCTCCACCAATATGTGGGGCCAATTCTGATGTTGAGCATGCTAAAATAAACAACAACTTCTCGCCACATTTTGCAACAAACCCCATTGAAAAATATGTGATTTTTTTATGTTACTTACGACCAGATTTACAGCAATATTTGTGAACTTTGTCTTATTCATTTCTCTTGAAAAAATATGTCAATGTAAAATCTAAATAAAAAATCAAAATCAAAATATTAAATCTAAATCTAAATGTTACATCTAAATCTGAATGTTACATTTAAATATTAATGTTAAATGTTAAATATAAATGTTAAATGTTTAAAATAAATGTTGAATCTAAATGTCAAATTTAAATCTAAATGCTAAATGTTAGATATAAATGTTAAATATAAATATAAATGTTGAATCTAAATATCATGGGTGAAAGTAAATATTTAGCTAATATGCAGATTCACACTGCCTGTCACCGGAAGCCCAAAAAAACTGCTACCGAGTGCTGAGGTGGCGCTACTGTGGTGGCTCCTGTAGCTGTCGCTTTTCACAGATTTGCTGCATTATCAACGTAGCGGTGGTCCACCAATTCACCGGCGTTGTTTGTTCACACAGAGCCAAGCAGCACCAGCTTAAAATGATCTGCTGTGTTTCACACAGAAAGCCGGCGCTGTGGCTCCTAAAGAGGCTTGACGGTATGCGTCATGATGACGACGTCTGTGTGTTTTTTTCAAGGTGTTTCCCCAGGTGTCCTCCTGTTAATCTAAACATGAACCTGCTGACAGTTTATAATCATATGGATGCTGTTATAGCGGGTTGGGATTGAGATCCAGACCCATCAAACTTCAAGCTGCTTGTCTCTATGTGAAGAAACAACGGCGGAGAATTGGCAAAACACCGCTGCGGCGACTGTACTGTCGCTGTCGTTGCAGACACATTGCTGAACCTCTGTATTGCTACAATAACGACCCTACCAATGTTTCCAGCTAAGTTGCTGGACAAGGTGGCAGGCAACATGAGAGCACGGTGAGGAGACGTGACTAACAGTGCAGCGCAATCACTCGATCTGTCTACCCGAAGAAGACCACGGATAGCGTTTGTTGAGCTTCAATGAGATTTTATTTTGGTACTTACGGTGACAGGCAGTGTAAATTTGCATATTAGCTAGATATTTAACTTCACCCCTGATATTAAGATTTAACATTTAGCATTTAGATGTAACATTTAGCATTTAGATTTAACATTTAGCATTTAGATTTAAATTTAACATTTGTATTTAAATTTAACATTCAACATTTAGATTACCATTTAACATCTATATTTAACATTTAGATTACCATTTAACATTTAGATTTAGATTTAACATTCAGAGTCAGATTTAACATTTAACATTTAGATTTAAGATTGACATTATAATTTTAACTAGAAAAGTTAATATCACAAAGTTCACAAATATTAATGTAAATCTGGTCAAAAGTAACATAAAAAAGTTCACATCTGTTTTTTTAAATGGGGTTTGTTGCTAAATGTGGCAAAAAGTTGCTGTTTATTTTAGCATGCTCAACTTTACATTCGGCGCCCCATACACCAGAGCCCATCTGTCCCCTTTAACTCAAGCCTTATCTAATATCCTATTTGTGATATTATTTCATAGAGGGTAGTCAGCTGCTATATAATAACAATCTGCTAGTATCACATGAAATTGTACCCACTCATAGATACCAGCCACGTACATATACCTGTTATTTTTCATCCAGCTTCGAGTCAAACTGTAATTTAATTTAATCTAATTAAAGGAGTCAACATGTGCTCTGATTTCTCTACATCACTTCCTGCCCCTCCTTCTGATCCACAAAGCACAGCAGAGACTCTGACTGGTTCTTCACATTCAACATGAAGCCGTCTCATCTCATCGTCTCCATCCTTATTTTGTTCTGGATTAAAGGTATTGTACATTCATGCAGGTATTTTTTTTTTTTGCATTTAAATTGGAATCAACCCAAAAAAATCTTACATGGAATATTTACATCCACTAATCTTAGACCTGAAAGAATTTCATTCAAACACACAATAAGGTTTAATCATCACAGCACTGCTTAACATTGTGTCTTCATCTCTTTACAGGAGTTCACCTCGATAAAACAAAACAAGTAAATCAGTCTCCACCTGAACTGTTCATGAATCCAAATGGTGAATTCAAGCTGAACTGTTCACATCAGATCTCGAGCTATAACACTATTCTCTGGTACCAGCGCTCACCAGGAGACACTGCTCTGAAGCTGATTGGATATATGTTTACTACAAGTCCTACTGTTGAGCCATCATTTCAGAGCCACTTTAATGTGAGTGGAGATGGACGGAAAAAAGCTTATCTTCACGTCCTGAAAGCGAGACACCCTGAAGACAGTGGAGAATATTTTGCAGCAGCTAGTATGCACAGTGATAAAGTCAGTGACTGTCTCGTACAAAAACCTCCATAATAACCCAGCAGATAACAGCACACCACCAGGAAACCACTGACACCATGTGACACAGCAGCAACACCAGTTATAACTGCTTCATTACAGCAGCACTGCACTGCAGTGAGGTACATCATAACAAAGAAAGATTGTGATCATAGATTTAATGAATGTATAATTATGTAATGATACATATTAATTAAAGTAAAAAGATCAGGATCATTCTTCATCCCTCACAGTCACACAAAGGTCGTCTTTACCTGCTCAGCTCTCCACCGTGTCTGTCAATCACCTCCATTACTGATCAATCAGGTAATCATTTTCCCTATTAGTCTGATAACATTTGCAAATATGAACCAAAACCCAGAATATTCAATCTGCTGTCACATGTAATAAAGGAAAGCAGCATATCTACACAACTGGTAAGATGACAAAGTATTCATCAATTCTTAACACAGTTGCTCACTTAACTTTAAGTTCTTCCAACTCATTTTGTCTGAATGTTAATCCAGATAAACACACGTATTTTTTCATGAGCTGTAATTACACATAGACATACTATGTTATACACTTTTCATTCATTTGCTGTAGTAAAATAAGAAAACTGTTAAACTTTTTTGATTTACACGTGCATAGTTATCTTTTTGGCCTTTCATATTGGCAGAAATGCACATTTTTGTCATCTTCTTCAACCGAGCCGAAAAGGTGTCGATATAATTTTGCATTCCTAAAAATAATGGCCCATGTCAGAAGCAAAGGTGGAAGAAACTTGATATTCCAACTGGGTCCTGGACAAGTTTGGAGGATGATATGAGCAGTACAGCACAGTGCTGTAGAACAGATTCAACCAACAGATGGAGGCACAGCACATGATTTGTTATCATGAGGATGTGGTGAGGAGTAAACCCACACACACCTCCCTCCCTCTTCCCCATGAGTCTTATTCTCCTCAGCACATTACTTTACTCACATCATTCAGCCTGACAATGTCTTCAGTGATGCAAATATTTGGTTTACTCTTAATCTACTTTTATTGTAAGCACTCAAATGTCATCCGGAATTACATTTTTATCATTATCTTTATAACAATCAGTCCTCATTTTTGTTCTGCACTAATAACATTTTCTAAATCTTCTTCTTCCACAGGTCATGTGACTGCTATAACATTTCAAGAATTTCCTCCGCAGATAGTGAACGAGAGCAATGAGGTCCAGTTTGAATGCAGCCATGATGATAGTACCAAAATTCAAATGTTCTGGTTCCAGAAAAAAAAAGACAGCCTGGTTCTGACTGTCATTGGGTATGTGTATGGACAAGGTTCCCCAACATACGAAGGGGAGATGGAAAAACAATTCAAGCTGACAAAAGCAGAAGCAACAAAGGGAAAGCTGATCATTCGCAGTGCAAAACTGTCAGACTCGGCTGTTTATTTCTGCGCTGCCAGTACACAGTGATGTGGTTGAACGACACTCCCTCACTAAAAACCCCTCAGCGTCTTCCTGTTAGTGAGTTGTTTGCACTTGCAGACGAGGAGTGTCTCTCCTAGTACATCACTGGAGGAGGCACAAACATGAAAATGTCTCCGGCTGTGATCGGATTTCTTCTCATCTTGCTTCCATGTAATAAAACAAGCTGAAAACATAACAATTTAATATGTTGTTTTATTAATTTCTAAAAAGGAAATGTAGGTACTTTTTTCACCTTCTGCATCTACTAAAATCCGTCTTTTTCCAACAGATCGAGCTACGAGTTTGACGTTTCAGCCGTCTTTTCCGAGAATAGTCAGCAACACCACCAGGGTAGAAATCAAATGCAATCATGACAATGACGGCCTCTATACCATGCTCTGGTACCAGCAAAAGCAGAGCGGTTTGATCACTCTCATTGGATACAGCTACATCAGCAGTGACCCCGAATATGAGAAACAGTTTGAAAATCGGTTTGAGATCACAAGAGAAAACACCAAAGCAGGAGCTCTGATTATTCAGAGCGTCAGCCTGTCAGACTCGGCTGTGTACTTCTGTGCTGCCAGTACACAGTGATGTGGTTTAATGTCGCCTCATTACTAAAAACCCTCTTCTCTCTGTTGTGTTCATGTTCAATACTCAGAGTGGAGGGCTGGTGGAATTAAACTCAAGACAGTTCAATTACTTTTCTGGCATGGAAAACACAATTAGTTTGGAAACGATGTGATTATTCACAGTCACACAGTCTCAAAAATCATTTACATATAAAAGTGTTCAACTATTTTGACTGATAATTATCTTTTAGGGCGTGAAATGGAATGGGGTGGATTGCAACACACAATTTACTCCCAATAATCATCACAATATATGCTTATAGTAACTTTATGTGACATTTTGTTGAGGAGAAAAGAAAATGTAAAGCGTAAAAGATAGTGAAAAACAAACAATCTTAAATTATGACATGACTCATTGTCAGGTCTCATCAAGCTAAGTTCTTGTTTCCATGTTTATTCAGTCATTTCTTTCTGTTTCCTGTTTTATTGTGGCGTCTAACTCCCCTCATGTTTTCAGATCTGTTTCCTGTCTTTGTGTGATTGTCTGCCCTGCCCTGATGTGTTTCACCTGTGTTCAATTATCACCTCCTGCCTTGTTTATAAAGTGTGTGTGTGTGTGTGTGTGTGTTCTCCTGCCTCTTTGCCAGTTCATTGTTATCACTTGCAGCAGGCTTTCAGCATTTTTTGCCCCATTCTGGATACTCAGCCCTTGATACACACCTCCCTCCCTCTTCCCCATGAGACTTATTCTTCTCAGCACATTACTTTACTCACATCGTTCAGCCTGACGATGTCTTCATTGATGCAAATCTTTGGTTTACTCCTAATCTGCTTTTACAGTAAGCTCTCAAATGTCATCTTGAATTACATTTTTATCATTATCTATATAACAATCAAGCTAAAGATAAATACTTTCTCCTCATTTTTGTTCTGCATCAGTAACATTTTCTAAATCTTCTTCTTCCACAGGTCAGGTGACCTCCGTTACATTTCGAGAATTTCCTCCGCAGCTAGTGAACGGGAGCAGTGAGGTCCAGATTCAGTGCAGCCATGATGATACTGACAAACCACAAATGTTCTGGTTCCAGCAAAAAAAAGACAGTTTGGTTCTGACTCTCATTGGGTTTGTGTATGTACAAGGTTCCCCAACATACGAGGGGGAGATGGAAAAACAATTCAAGCTGACAAAAGAAGGAACAACGAAGGGAACGCTGATCATTCACAGTGCAAAACTGTCAGACTCGGCTGTTTATTTCTGCGCTGCCAGTACACAGTGATGTGGTTTAATGACACTCCCTCACTAAAAACCCCTCAGCGTCTTCCTGTTAGTGAGATATTTGCACTTGCAGACGAGGAGTGTCTCTCCTAGTACATCACTGGAGGAGGCACAAACTTGAAAATGTCTCCGGCTGTGATCGGATTTCTTCTCATCTTGCTTCCATGTAATGCAACTAACTGCAAACATAACAATTAATTATGTCCTTTTAAATCATTTAAAAAAAAATGCAATTATATGAATGGTTTTTTCACCTGCTGCAGCTACAAAAATCTGTCTTTTTCCAACAGATCGAGCTACGAGTGTGACGTTTCAGCCGACTTTTCCGAGAATAGTCAGCGACGCCACCAGGGTAGAAATCAATTGCAATCATGATGACGATAACCTCTATAACATGCTCTGGTACCAGCAAAAGCAGAGCGGTTTGGTGACTTTGATTGGATACAGCTACATGAGCAATGACCCCGTGTATGAGAAGCAGTTTGAAGATCGGTTTGAGATCACGAAAGAAAACACAAAAGCAGGAGCTCTGATTATTCAGAGCGTCAGCCTGTCAGACTCGGCTGTTTATTTCTGCGCTGCCAGTACACAGTGATGTGGTTTAATGACACTCCCTCACTAAAAACCCCTCAGCGTCTTCCTGTTAGTGAGATATTTGCACTTGCAGTTGAGGAGAGTCACTGGAGGAGGCACAAACTTGAAAATGTCTCCGGCTGTGATCGGATTTCTTCTCATCTTGCTTTCATGTAATGCAACTAACTGCAAACATAACAATTAATTATGTCCTTTTAAATCATTTTTTCAAAAAAGCAATCATATGAATGTTTTTTCACCTGCTGCAGCTACAAAAATCTGTCTTTTTCCAACAGATCGAGCTACGAGTGTGACGTTTCAGCCGTCTTTTCCAATAATAGTCAGCGACGCCACCAGGGTAGAAATCAAATGCAATCATGACGATGACGGCCTCTATAACATGCTCTGGTACCAGCAAAAGCAGAGCGGTTTGATGACGTTCATGGACAGCTCCACGGCG